>NW_026699766.1:0-44425 GCF_030435755.1 Ochotona princeps | reverse complement strand
AATATGCCCTTCACCAACATGCAGTGTTTCCTTGATTGAATTAGCTCTCACACCAATATTTGCGTCTAGAGCCTTTGCATTGAGGGCTATCTGAAAACGGCTGTGGCGCTGAAGTTGCCTGAGAATGTGGAGTTGGTGGCATGTGAAACCCGCATGTGGAGCATTCGTTTGTGTGGGATGCTCACCAAGCTTCATTTCAGTCCTAGGCACTCAAAGGGCACTAAGCATAGAGTGTGAAAACTGAGTTTCCTGGAGAGCTGCTTGGAAGCCTGATGGTGTGTGAAGTTAGTGAGCAAAATGGAGTTGTTCTCCCACAAGAACCACTCGGCTGATCCTTCTTCAATATGCCCTTCACCAACATGCAGTGTTTCCTTGATTGAATTAGCTCTCACACCAATATTTGCGTCTAGAGCCTTTGCATTGAGGGCTATCTGAAAACGGCTGTGGCGCTGAAGTTGCCTGAGAATGTGGAGTTGGTGGCATGTGAAACCCGCATGTGGAGCATTCGTTTGTGTGGCATACTCTAACAGGTTCATTCCTAGATAATGCACTCAAAGGGCACTAAGCATAGAGTGTGAAAACTGAGTTTCCTTGAGAGCTGCTTGGAAGCCTGATGGTGTATGAAGTTAGTGAGCCAAATGGAGTTGTTCTCCCACAAGAACCACTCGGCTGATCCTTCTTCAATATGCCCTTCACCAACATGCAGTGTTTCCTTGATTGAATTAGCTCTCACACCAATATTTGCAGCTAGAGCCTTTGCATTGAGGGCTATCTGAAAATGGCTGTGGCGCTGAAGTTGCCTGAGAATGTGGAGTTGGTGGCATGTGAAACCCGCATGTGGAGCATTCGTTTGTGTGGGATGCTCACCCAGGTTCATTCCTAGATAATGCACTCAAAGGGCACTAAGCATAGAGTGTGAAAACTGAGTTTCCTGGAGAGCTGCTTGGAAGCCTGATGGTGTGTGAAGTTAGTGAGCCAAATGGAGTTGTTCTCCCACAAGAACCACTCGGCTGATCCTTCTTCAATATGCCCTTCACCAACATGCAGTGTTTCCTTGATTGAATTAGCTCTCACACCAATATTTGCGTCTAGAGCCTTTGCATTGAGGGCTATCTGAAAACGGCTGTGGCGCTGAAGTTGCCTGAGAATGTGGAGTTGGTGGCATGTGAAACCCGCATGTGGAGCATTCGTTTGTGTGGGATACTCTACCAGGTTCATTCCTAGATAATGCACTCAAAGGGCACTAAGCATAGAGTGTGAAAACTGAGTTTCCTTGAGAGCTGCTTGGAAGCCTGATGGTGTGTGAAGTTAGTGAGCCAAATGGAGTTGTTCTCCCACAAGAACCACTCGGCTGATCCTTCTTCAATATGCCCTTCACCAACATGCAGTGTTTCCTTGATTGAATTAGCTCTCACACCAATATTTGTGTCTAGAGCCTTTGCATTGAGGGCTATCTGAAAACGGCTGTGGCGCTGAAGTTGCCTGAGAATGTGGAGTTGGTGGCATGTGAAACCCGCATGTGGAGCATTCGTTTGTGTGGGATGCTCACCAAGCTTCATTTCAGTCCTAGGCACTCAAAGGGCACTAAGCATAGAGTGTGAAAACTGAGTTTCCTTGAGAGCTGCTTGGAAGCCGCCTGATGGTGTGTGAAGTTAGTGAGCCAAATGGAGTTGTTCTCCCACAAGAACCACTCGGCTGATCCTTCTTCAATATGCCCTTCACCAACATGCAGTGTTTCCTTGATTGAATTAGCTCTCACACCAATATTTGTACCTAGAGCCTTTGCATTGAGGGCTATCTGAAAACGGCTGTGGCGCTGAAGTTGCCTGAGAATGTGGAGTTGGTGGCATATGAAACCCGCATGTGGGAGCATTCGTTTGTGTGGGATGCTCTACCAGGTTCATTCCTAGATAATGCACTCAGAGGGCACTAAGCATAGAGTGTGAAAACTGAGTTTCCTTGAGAGCTGCTTGGAAGCCTGATGGTGTGTGAAGTTAGTGAGCCAAATGGAGTTGTTCTCCCACAAGAACCACTCGGCTGATCCTTCTTCAATATGCCCTTCACCAACATGCAGTGTTTCCTTGATTGAATTAGCTCTCACACCAATATTTGCGTCTAGAGCCTTTGCATTGAGGGCTATCTGAAAACGGCTGTGGCGCTGAAGTTGCCTGAGAATGTGGAGTTGGTGGCATGTGAAACCCGCATGTGGAGCATTCGTTTGTGTGGGATGCTCACCAAGCTTCATTTCAGTCCTAGGCACTCAAAGGGCACTAAGCATAGAGTGTGAAAACTGAGTTTCCTTGAGAGCTGCTTCGAAGCCTGACGGTGTGTGAAGTTAGTGAGCCAAATGGAGTTGTTCTCCCACAAGGACCACTCGGCTGATCCTTCTTCAATATGCCCTTCACCAACATGCAGTGTTTTCCTTGATTGAATTAGCTCTCACACCAATATTTGCGTCTAGAGCCTTTGCATTGAGGGCTATCTGAAAATGGCTGTGGCGCTGAAGTTGCCTGAGAATGTGGAGTTGGTGGCATGTGAAACCGTATGTGGAGCATTCGTTTGTGTGGGATGCTCACCTAGCTTCATTTCAGTCCTAGGCACTCAAAGGGCACTAAGCATAGAGTGTGAAAACTGAGTTTCCTGGAGAGCTGCTTGGAAGCCTGATGGTGTGTGAAGTTAGTGAGCCAAATGGAGTTGTTCTCCCACAAGAACCACTCGGCTGATCCTTCTTCAATATGCCTTTCACCAACATGCAGTGTTTCCTTGATTGAATTAGCTCTCACGCCAATATTTGTGTCTAGAGCCTTTGCATTGAGGGCTATCTGAAAACGGCTGTGGCGCTGAAGTTGCCTGAGAATGTGGAGTTGGTGGCATGTGAAACCCGCATGTGGAGCATTCGTTTGTGTGGGATGCTCACCAAGCTTCATTTCAGTCCTAGGCACTCAAAGGGCACTAAGCATAGAGTGTGAAAACTGAGTTTCCTGGAGAGCTGCTTGGAAGCCTGATGGTGTGTGAAGTTAGTGAGCCAAATGGAGTTGTTCTTCCACAAGAACCACTCGGCTGATCCTTCTTCAATATGCCCTTCACCAACATGCAGTGTTTCCTTGATTGAATTAGCTCTCACACCAATATTTGCGTCTAGAGCCTTTGCATTGAGGGCTATCTGAAAACGGCTGTGGCGCTGAAGTTGCCTGAGAATGTGGAGTTGGTGGCATGTGAAACCCGCATGTTGAGCATTCGTTTGTGTGGGATGCTCACCTAGCTTCATTTCAGTCCTAGGCACTCAAAGGGCACTAAGCATAGAGTGTGAAAACTGAGTTTCCTTGAGAGCTGCTTCGAAGCCTGATGGTGTGTGAAGTTAGTGAGCCAAATGGAGTTGTTCTCCCACAAGAACCACTCGGCTAATCCTTCTTCAATATGCCCTTCACCAACATGCAGTGTTTCCTTGATTGAATTAGCTCTCACGCCAATATTTGTGTCTAGAGCCTTTGCATTGAGGGCTATCTGAAAACGGCTGTGGCGCTGAAGTTGCCTGAGAATGTGGAGTTGGTGGCATGTGAAACCCGCATGTGGAGCATTCGTTTGTGTGGGATGCTCTACCTGGTTAATTCCTAGATAATGCACTCAAAGGGCACTAAGCATAGAGTGTGAAAACTGAGTTTCCTTGAGAGCTGCTTCGAAGCCTGATGGTGTGTGAAGTTAGTGAGCCAAATGGAGTTGTTCTCCCACAAGAACCACTCGGCTGATCCTTCTTCAATATGCCCTTCACCAACATGCAGTGTTTCCTTGATTGAATTAGCTCTCACACCAATATTTGCGTCTAGAGCCTTTGCATTGAGGGCTATCTGAAAACGGCTGTGGCGCTGAAGTTGCCTGAGAATGTGGAGTTGGTGGCATGTGAAACCCGCATGTGGAGCATTCGTTTGTGTGGGATGCTCACCAAGCTTCATTTCAGTCCTAGGCACTCAAAGGGCACTAATCATAGAGTGTGAAAATTGAATTTTTTGAGAGCTCCTTGGAAGCCTGATGGTGTGTGAAGTTAGTGAGCCAAATGGAGTTGTTCTCCCACAAGAACCACTCGGCTGATCCTTCTTCAATATGCCCTTCACCAACATGCAGTGTTTCCTTGATTGAATTAGCTCTCACACCAATATTTGCGTCTAGAGCCTTTGCATTGAGGGCTATCTGAAAACGGCTGTGGCGCTGAAGTTGCCTGAGAATGTGGAGTTGGTGGCATGTGAAACCCGCATGTGGAGCATTCGTTTGTGTTGGATGCTCACCAAGCTTCATTTCAGTCCTAGGCACTCAAAGGGCACTAAGCATAGAGTGTGAAAACTGAGTTTCCTGGAGAGCTGCTTGGACGCCTGATGGTGTGAGAAGTTAGTGAGCCAAATGGAGTTGTTCTCCACAAGAACCACTCGGCTGATCCTTCTTCAATATGCCCTTCACCAACATGCAGTGTTTCCTTGATTGAATTAGCTCTCACACCAATATTTGCGTCTAGAGCCTTTGCATTGAGGGCTATCTGAAAACGGCTGTGGCGCTGAAGTTGCCTGAGAATGTGGAGTTGGTGGCATGTGAAACCCGCATGTGGAGCATTCGTTTGTGTGGGATGCCCTACCAGGTTCATTCCTAGATAATGCACTCAAAGGGCACTAAGCATAGAGTGTGAAAACTGAGTTTCCTGGAGAGCTGCTTGGAAGCCTGATGGTGTGTGAAGTTAGTGAGCCAAATGGAGTTGTTCTCCCACAAGAACCACTCGGCTGATCCTTCTTCAATATGCCCTTCACCAACATGCAGTGTTTCCTTGATTGAATTAGCTCTCACACCAATATTTGCGTCTAGAGCCTTTGCATTGAGGGCTATCTGAAAACGGCTGTGGCGCGGAAGTTGCCTGAGAATGTGGAGTTGGTGGCATGTGAAACCCGCATGTGGAGCATTCGTTTGTGTAGGATGCTCACCAAGCTTCATTTCAGTCCTAGGCACTCAAAGGGCACTAAGCATAGAGTGTGAAAACTGAGTTTCCTGGAGAGCTGCTTGGAAGCCTGATGGTGTGTGAAGTTAGTGAGCCAAATGGAGTTGTTCTCCCACAAGAACCACTCGGCTGATCCTTCTTCAATATGCCCTTCACCAACATGCAGTGTTTCCTTGATTGAATTAGCTCTCACACCAATATTTGCGTCTAGAGCCTTTGCATTGAGGGCTATCTGAAAACGGCTGTGGCGCTGAAGTTGCCTGAGAATGTGGAGTTGGTGGCATGTGAAACCCGCATGTGGAGCATTCGTTTGTGTCGGATGCCCTACCAGGTTCATTCCTAGATAATGCACTCAAAGGGCACTAAGCATAGAGTGTGAAAACTGAGTTTCCTGGAGAGCTGCTTGGAAGCCTGATGGTGTGTGAAGTTAGTGAGCCAAATGGAGTTGTTCTCCCACAAGAACCACTCGGCTGATCCTTCTTCAATATGCCCTTCACCAACATGCAGTGTTTCCTTGATTGAATTAGCTCTCACACCAATATTTGCGTCTAGAGCCTTTGCATTGAGGGCTATCTGAAAACGGCTGTGGCGCGGAAGTTGCCTGAGAATGTGGAGTTGGTGGCATGTGAAACCCGCATGTGGAGCATTCGTTTGTGTAGGATGCTCACCAAGCTTCATTTCAGTCCTAGGCACTCAAAGGGCACTAAGCATAGAGTGTGAAAACTGAGTTTCCTGGAGAGCTGCTTGGAAGCCTGATGGTGTGTGAAGTTAGTGAGCCAAATGGAGTTGTTCTCCCACAAGAACCACTCGGCTGATCCTTCTTCAATATGCCCTTCACCAACATGCAGTGTTTCCTTGATTGAATTAGCTCTCACACCAATATTTGAGTCTAGAGCCTTTGCATTGAGGGCTATCTGAAAACGGCTGTGGCGCTGAAGTTGCCTGAGAATGTGGAGTTGGTGGCATGTGAAACCCGCATGTGGAGCATGATCGTTTGTGTGGGATGCTCACCCAGGTTCATTCCTAGATAATGCACTCAAAGGGCACTAAGCATAGAGTGTGAAAACTGATTTTCCTGGAGAGCTGCTTGGAAGCCTGAAGGTATGTGAAGTTAGTGAGCCAAATGGAGTTGTTCTCCCACAAGAACCACTCGGCTGATCCTTCTTCAATATGCCCTTCACCAACATGCAGTGTTTTCTTGATTGAATAGCTCTCACACAATATTTGCGTCTAGAGCCTTTGCATTGAGGGCTATCTGAAAACGGCTGTGGCGCGGAAGTTGCCTGAGAATGTGGAGTTGGTGGCATGTGAAACCCGCATGTGGAGCATTCGTTTGTGTAGGATGCTCACCAAGCTTCATTTCAGTCCTAGGCACTCAAAGGGCACTAAGCATAGAGTGTGAAAACTGAGTTTCCTTGAGAGCTGCTTGGAAGCCTGATGGTGTGTGAAGTTAGTGAGCCAAATGGAGTTGTTCTCCCACAAGAACCACTCGGCTGATCCTTCTTCAATATGCCCTTCACCAACATGCAGTGTTTCCTTGATTGAATTAGCTCTCACACCAATATTTGAGTCTAGAGCCTTTGCATTGAGGGCTATCTGAAAACGGCTGTGGCGCTGAAGTTGCCTGAGAATGTGGAGTTGGTGGCATGTGAAACCTGCATGTGGAGCATTCGTTTGTGTGGAATGCTCTACCAGGTTCATTCCTAGATAATGCACTCAAAGGGCACTAAGCATAGAGTGTGAAAACTGAGTTTCCTGGAGAGCTGCTTGGAAGCCTGATGGTATGTGAAGTTAGTGAGCCAAATGGAGTTGTTCTCCCACAAGAACCACTCGGCTGATCCTTCTTCAATATGCCCTTCACCAACATGCAGTGTTTCCTTGATTGAATTAGCTCTCACACCAATATTTGTACCTAGAGCCTTTGCATTGAGGGCTATCTGAAAACGGCTGTGGCGCTGAAGTTGCCTGAGAATGTGGAGTTGGTGGCATATGAAACCCGCATGTGGAGCATTCGTTTGTGTGGGATGCTCTACCAGGTTCATTCCTAGATAATGCACTCAGAGGGCACTAAGCATAGAGTGTGAAAACTGAGTTTCCTTGAGAGCTGCTTGGAAGCCTGATGGTGTGTGAAGTTAGTGAGCCAAATGGAGTTGTTCTCCCACAAGAACCACTCGGCTGATCCTTCTTCAATATGCCCTTCACCAACATGCAGTGTTTCCTTGATTGAATTAGCTCTCACACCAATATTTGCGTCTAGAGCCTTTGCATTGAGGGCTATCTGAAAACGGCTGTGGCGCTGAAGTTGCCTGAGAATGTGGAGTTGGTGGCATGTGAAACCCGCATGTGGAGCATTCGTTTGTGTGGGATGCTCACCAAGCTTCATTTCAGTCCTAGGCACTCAAAGGGCACTAAGCATAGAGTGTGAAAACTGAGTTTCCTTGAGAGCTGCTTCGAAGCCTGACGGTGTGTGAAGTTAGTGAGCCAAATGGAGTTGTTCTCCCACAAGGACCACTCGGCTGATCCTTCTTCAATATGCCCTTCACCAACATGCAGTGTTTCCTTGATTGAATTAGCTCTCACACCAATATTTGCGTCTAGAGCCTTTGCATTGAGGGCTATCTGAAAATGGCTGTGGCGCTGAAGTTGCCTGAGAATGTGGAGTTGGTGGCATGTGAAACCGTATGTGGAGCATTCGTTTGTGTGGGATGCTCACCTAGCTTCATTTCAGTCCTAGGCACTCAAAGGGCACTAAGCATAGAGTGTGAAAACTGAGTTTCCTGGAGAGCTGCTTGGAAGCCTGATGGTGTGTGAAGTTAGTGAGCCAAATGGAGTTGTTCTCCCACAAGAACCACTCGGCTGATCCTTCTTCAATATGCCTTTCACCAACATGCAGTGTTTCCTTGATTGAATTAGCTCTCACGCCAATATTTGTGTCTAGAGCCTTTGCATTGAGGGCTATCTGAAAACGGCTGTGGCGCTGAAGTTGCCTGAGAATGTGGAGTTGGTGGCATGTGAAACCCGCATGTGGAGCATTCGTTTGTGTGGGATGCTCACCAAGCTTCATTTCAGTCCTAGGCACTCAAAGGGCACTAAGCATAGAGTGTGAAAACTGAGTTTCCTGGAGAGCTGCTTGGAAGCCTGATGGTGTGTGAAGTTAGTGAGCCAAATGGAGTTGTTCTTCCACAAGAACCACTCGGCTGATCCTTCTTCAATATGCCCTTCACCAACATGCAGTGTTTCCTTGATTGAATTAGCTCTCACACCAATATTTGCGTCTAGAGCCTTTGCATTGAGGGCTATCTGAAAACGGTTGTGGCGCTGAAGTTGCCTGAGAATGTGGAGTTGGTGGCATGTGAAACCCGCATGTGGAGCATTCGTTTGTGTGGGATGCTCACCCAGGTTCATTCCTAGATAATGCACTCAAAGGGCACTAAGCATAGAGTGTGAAAACTGAGTTTCCTTGAGAGCTGCTTCGAAGCCTGATGGTGTGTGAAGTTAGTGAGCCAAATGGAGTTGTTCTCCCACAAGAACCACTCGGCTAATCCTTCTTCAATATGCCCTTCACCAACATGCAGTGTTTCCTTGATTGAATTAGCTCTCACGCCAATATTTGTGTCTAGAGCCTTTGCATTGAGGGCTATCTGAAAACGGCTGTGGCGCTGAAGTTGCCTGAGAATGTGGAGTTGGTGGCATGTGAAACCCGCATGTGGAGTATTCGTTTGTGTGGGATGCTCTACCAGGTTAATTCCTAGATAATGCACTCAAAGGGCACTAAGCATAGAGTGTTAAAACTGAGTTTCCTTGAGAGCTGCTTCGAAGCCTGATGGTGTGTGAAGTTAGTGAGCCAAATGGAGTTGTTCTCCCACAAGAACCACTCGGCTGATCCTTCTTCAATATGCCCTTCACCAACATGCAGTGTTTCCTTGATTGAATTAGCTCTCACACCAATATTTGCGTCTAGAGCCTTTGCATTGAGGGCTATCTGAAAACGGCTGTGGCGCTGAAGTTGCCTGAGAATGTGGAGTTGGTGGCATGTGAAACCCGCATGTGGAGCATTCGTTTGTGTGGGATGCTCACCAAGCTTCATTTCAGTCCTAGGCACTCAAAGGGCACTAAGCATAGAGTGTGAAAACTGAGTTTCCTTGAGAGCTGCTTGGAAGCCTGATGGTGTGTGAAGTTAGTGAGCCAAATGGAGTTGTTCTCCAACAAGAACCACTCGGCTGATCCTTCTTCAATATGCCCTTCACCAACATGCAGTGTTTCCTTGATTGAATTAGCTCTCACACCAATATTTGTACCTAGAGCCTTTGCATTGAGGGCTATCTGAAAACGGCTGTGGCGCTGAAGTTGCCTGAGAATGTGGAGTTGGTGGCATGTGAAACCCGCATGTGGAGCATTCGTTTGTGTGGGATGCTCACCCAGGTTCATTCCTAGATAATGCACTCAAAGGGCACTAAGCATAGAGTGTGATAACTGAGTTTCCTTGAGAGCTGCTTCGAAGCCTGATGGTGTGTGAAGTTAGTGAGCCAAATGGAGTTGTTCTCCCACAAGAACCACTCGGCTGATCCTTCTTCAATATGCCCTTCACCAACATGCAGTGTTTCCTTGATTGAATTAGCTCTCACACCAATATTTGTGTCTAGAGCCTTTGCATTGAGGGCTATCTGAAAACGGCTGTGGCGCTGAAGTTGCCTGAGAATGTGGAGTTGGTGGCATGTGAAACCCGCATGTGGAGCATTCGTTTGTGTGGGATGCTCACCCAGGTTCATTCCTAGATAATGCACTCAAAGGGCACTAAGCATAGAGTGTGAAAACTGAGTTTCCTTGAGAGCTGCTTGGAAGCCTGATGGTGTGTGAAGTTAGTGAGCCAAATGTAGTTGTTCTCCCACAAGGACCACTCGGCTGATCCTTCTTCAATATGCCCTTCACCAACATGCAGTGTTTCCTTGATTGAATTAGCTCTCACACCAATATTTGCGTCTAGAGCCTTTGCATTGAGGGCTATCTGAAAACGGCTGTGGCGCTGAAGTTGCCTGAGAATGTGGAGTTGGTGGCATGTGAAACCGTATGTGGAGCATTCGTTTGTGTGGGATGCTCACCTAGCTTCATTTCAGTCCTAGGCACTCAAAGGGCACTAAGCATAGAGTGTGAAAACTGAGTTTCCTGGAGAGCTGCTTGGAAGCCTGATGGTGTGTGAAGTTAGTGAGCCAAATGGAGTTGTTCTCCCACAAGAACCACTCGGCTGATCCTTCTTCAATATGCCCTTCACCAACATGCAGTGTTTCCTTGATTGAATTAGCTCTCACACCAATATTTGTACCTAGAGCCTTTGCATTGAGGGCTATCTGAAAACGGCTGTGGCGCTGAAGTTGCCTGAGAATGTGGAGTTGGTGGCATGTGAAACCCGCATGTGGAGCATTCGTTTGTGTGGGATGCTCTACCAGGTTCATTCCTAGATAATGCACTCAAAGGGCACTAAGCATAGAGTGTGATAACTGAGTTTTCTTGAGAGCTGCTTGGAAGCCTGATGGTGTGTGAAGTTAGTGAGCCAAATGGAGTTGTTCTCCCACAAGAACCACTCAGCTGATCCTTCTTCAATATGCCCTTCACCAACATGCAGTGTTTCCTTGATTGAATTAGCTCTCACACCAATATTTGCGTCTAGGTCCTTTGCATTGAGGGCTATCTGAAAACGGCTGTGGCGCTGAAGTTGCCTGAGAATGTGGAGTTGGTGGCATGTGAAACCCGCATGTGGAGCATTCGTTTGTGTGGGATGCTCACCCAGGTTCATTCCTAGATAATGCACTCAAAGGGCACTAAGCATAGAGTGTGAAAACTGAGTTTCCTTGAGAGCTGCTTGGAAGCCTGATGGTGTGTGAAGTTAGTGAGCCAAATGGAGTTGTTCTCCCACAAGAACCACTCGGCTGATCCTTCTTCAATATGCCCTTCACCAACATGCAGTGTTTCCTTGATTGAATTAGCTCTCACACCAATATTTGTGTCTAGAGCCTTTGCATTGAGGGCTATCTGAAAACGGCTGTGGCGCTGAAGTTGCCTGAGAATGTGGAGTTGGTGGCATGTGAAACCCGCATGTGGAGCATTCGTTTGTGTGGGATGCTCTACCAGGTTCATTCCTAGATAATGCACTCAAAGGGCACTAAGCATAGAGTGTGAAAACTGAGTTTCCTTTAGAGCTGCTTGGAAGCCTGATGGTGTGTGAAGTTAGTGAGCCAAATGGAGTTGTTCTTCCACAAGAACCACTCGGCTGATCCTTCTTCAATATGCCCTTCACCAACATGCAGTGTTTCCTTGATTGAATTAGCTCTCACACCAATATTTGCGTCTAGAGCCTTTGCATTGAGGGCTATCTGAAAACGGCTGTGGCGCTGAAGTTGCCTGAGAATGTGGAGTTGGTGGCATGTGAAACCCGCATGTGGAGCATTTGTTTGTGTGGGATGCTCACCCAGGTTCATTCCTAGATAATGCACTCAAAGGGCACTAAGCATAGAGTGTGAAAACTGAGTTTCCTTGAGAGCTGCTTCGAAGCCTGATGGTGTGTGAAGTTAGTGAGCCAAATGGAGTTGTTCTCCCACAAGAACCACTCGGCTGATCCTTCTTCAATATGCCCTTCACCAACATGCAGTGTTTCCTTGATTGAATTAGCTCTCACACCAATATTTGCCTCTAGAGCCTTTGCATTGAGGGCTATCTGAAAACGGCTGTGGCGCTGAAGTTGCCTGAGAATGTGGAGTTGGTGGCATGTGAAACCCGCATGTGGAGCATTCGTTTGTGTGGGATGCCCACCCAGGTTCATTCCTAGATAATGCACTCAAAGGGCACTAAGCATAGAGTGTGAAAACTGAGTTTCCTTGAGAGCTGCTTGGAAGCCTGATGGTGTGTGAAGTTAGTGAGCCAAATGGAGTTGTTCTCCCACAAGGACCACTCGGCTTATCCTTCTTCAATATGCCCTTCACCAACATGCAGTGTTTCCTTGATTGAATTAGCTCTCACACCAATATTTGCGTCTAGAGCCTTTGCATTGAGGGCTATCTGAAAACGGCTGTGGCGCTGAAGTTGCCTGAGAATGTGGAGTTGGTGGCATGTGAAACCGTATGTGGAGCATTCGTTTGTGTGGGAAGCTCACCAAGCTTCATTTCAGTCCTAGGCACTCAAAGGGCACTAAGCATAGAGTGTGAAAACTGAGTTTCCTGGAGAGCTGCTTGGAAGCCTGATGGTGTGTGAAGTTAGTGAGCCAAATGGAGTTGTTCTCCCACAAGAACCACTCGGCTGATCCTTCTTCAATATGCCCTTCACCAACATGCAGTGTTTCCTTGATTGAATTAGCTCTCACACCAATATTTGCGTCTAGAGCCTTTGCATTGAGGGCTATCTGAAAACGGCTGTGGCGCTGAAGTTGCCTGAGAATGTGGAGTTGGTGGCATGTGAAACCCGCATGTGGAGCATTCGTTTGTGTGGGATGCTCTACCAGGTTCATTCCTAGATAATGCACACAAAGAGCGCTAAGCATAGAATGTGAAAACTGAGTTTCCTTGAGACCTGCTTGGAAGCCTGATGGTGTATGAAGTTAGTGAGCCAAATGGAGTTGTTCTCCCACAAGAACCACTCGGCTGATCCTTCTTCAATATGCCCTTCACCAACATGCAGTGTTTCCTTGATTGAATTAGCTCTCACACCAATATTTGCATCTAGAGCCTTTGCATATGAAGGGCTATCTGAAAACGGCTGTGGCGCTGAAGTTGCCTGAGAATGTGGAGTTGGTGGCATGTGAAACCCGCATGTGGAGCATTCGTTTGTGTGGGATGCTCACCAAGCTTCATTTCAGTCCTAGGCACTCAAAGGGCACTAAGCATAAGTGTGAAAACTGAGTTTCCTTGAGAGCTGCTTGGAAGCCTGATGGTGTGTGAAGTTAGTGAGCCCAATGGAGTTGTTCTCCCACAAGAACCACTCGGCTGATCCTTCTTCAATATGCCCTTCACCAACATGCAGTGTTTCCTTGATTGAATTAGCTCTCACACCAATATTTGTACCTAGAGCCTTTGCATTGAGGGCTATCTGAAAACGGCTGTGGCGCTGAAGTTGCCTGAGAATGTGGAGTTGGTGGCATGTGAAACCCGCATGTGGAGCATTCGTTTGTGTGGGATGCTCTACCAGGTTCATTCCTAGATAATGCACTCAAAGGGCACTAAGCATAGAGTGTGAAAACTGAGTTTCCTTGAGAGCTGCTTGGAAGCCTGATGGTGTGTGAAGTTAGTGAGCCAAATGGAGTTGTTCTCCCACAAGAACCACTCGGCTGATCCTTCTTCAATATGCCCTTCACCAAAATGCAGTGTTTCCTTGATTGAATTAGCTCTCACACCAATATTTGCATCTAGAGCCTTTGCATTGAGGGCTATCTGAAAACGGCTGTGGCGCTGAAGTTGCCTGAGAATGTGGAGTTGGTGGCATGTGAAACCCGCATGTGGAGCATTCGTTTGTGTGGGATGCTCACCAAGCTTCATTTCAGTCCTAGGCACTCAAAGGGCACTAAGCATAGAGTGTGAAAACTGAGTTTCCTTGAGAGCTGCTTGGAAGCCTGATGGTGTGTGAACTTAGTGAGCCAAATGGAGTTGTTCTCCCACAAGAACCACTCGGCTGATCCTTCTTCAATATGCCCTTCACCAGCATGCAGTGTTTCCTTGATTGAATTAGCTCTCACACCAATATTTGCGTCTAGAGCCTTTGCATTGAGGGCTATCTGAAAACGGCTGTGGCGCTGAAGTTGCCTGAGAATGTGGAGTTGGTGGCATGTGAAACCCGCATGTGGAGCATTCGTTTGTGTGGGATGCTCTACCAGGTTCATTCCTAGATAATGCACACAAAAAGCGCTAAGCATAGAGTGTGAAAACTGAGTTTCCTTGAGAGCTGCTTGGAAGCCTGATGGTGTATGAAGTTAGTGAGCCAAATGGAGTTGTTCTCCCACAAGAACCACTCGGCTGATCCTTCTTCAATATGCCCTTCACCAACATGCAGTGTTTCCTTGATTGAATTAGCTCTCACACCAATATTTGCATCTAGAGCCTTTGCATTGATGGCTATCTGAAAACGGCTGTGGCGCTGAAGTTGCCTGAGAATGTGGAGTTGGTGGCATGTGAAACCCGCATGTGGAGCATTCGTTTGTGTGGGATGCTCACCAAGCTTCATTTCAGTCCTAGGCACTCAAAGGGCACTAAGCATAGAGTGTGAAAACTGAGTTTCCTTGAGAGCTGCTTGGAAGCCTGATGGTGTGTGAAGTTAGTGAGCCAAATGGAGTTGTTCTCCCACAAGAACCACTCGGCTGATCCTTCTTCAATATGCCCTTCACCAACATGCAGTGTTTCCTTGATTGAATTAGCTCTCACACCAATATTTGTACCTAGAGCCTTTGCATTGAGGGCTATCTGAAAACGGCTGTGGCGCTGAACTTGCCTGAGAATGTGGAGTTGGTGGCATGTGAAACCCGCATGTGGAGCATTCGTTTGTGTGGGATGCTCTACGAGGTTCATTCCTAGATAATGCACTCAAAGGGCACTAAGCATAGAGTGTGAAAACTGAGTTTCCTTGAGAGCTGCTTCGAAGCCTGATGGTGTGTGAAGTTAGAGAGCCAAATGGAGTTGTTCTCCCACAAGAACCACTCGGCTGATCCTTCTTCAATATGCCCTTCACCAACATGCAGTGTTTCCTTGATTGAATTAGCTCTCGCACCAATATTTGCGTCTAGGTCCTTTGCATTGAGGGCTATCTGAAAACGGCTGTGGCGCTGAAGTTGCCTGAGAATGTGGAGTTGGTGGCATGTGAAACCCGCATGTGGAGCATTCGTTTGTGTGGGATGCTCACCAAGCTTCATTTCAGTCCTAGGCACTCAAAGGGCACTAAGCATAGAGTGTGAAAACTGAGTTTCCTTGAGAGCTGCTTGGAAGCCGCCTGATGGTGTGTGAAGTTAGTGAGCCAAATGGAGTTGTTCTCCCACAAGAACCACTCGGCTGATCCTTCTTCAATATGCCCTTCACCAACATGCAGTGTTTCCTTGATTGAATTAGCTCTCACACCAATATTTGCGTCTAGAGCCTTTGCATTGAGGGCTATCTGAAAATGGCTGTGGCGCTGAAGTTGCCTGAGAATGTGGAGTTGGTGGCATATGAAACCCGCATGTGGAGCATTCGTTTGTGTGGGGTGCTCACCCAGGTTCATTCCTAGATAATGCACTCAAAGGGCACTAAGCATAAAGTGTGAAAACTGAGTTTCCTTGAGAGCTGCTTGGAAGCCTGATGGTGTGTGAAGTTAGTGAGCCAAATGGAGTTGTTCTCCCACAAGAACCACTCGGCTGATCCTTCTTCAATATGCCCTTCACCAACATGCAGTGTTTCCTTGATTGAATTAGCTCTCACACCAATATTTGCGTCTAGAGCCTTTGCATTGAGGGCTATCTGAAAACGGCTGTGGCGCTGAAGTTGCCTGAGAATGTGGAGTTGGTGGCATGTGAAACCCGCATGTGGAGCATTCGTTTGTGTGGGATGCTCACCAAGCTTCATTTCAGTCCTAGGCACTCAAAGGGCACTAAGCATAGAGTGTGAAAACTGAGTTTCCTTGAGAGCTGTTTGGAAGCCTGATGGTGTGTGAAGTTAGTGAGCCAAATGGAGTTGTTCTCCCACAAGAACCACTCGGCTGATCCTTCTTCAATATGCCCTTCACCAACATGCAGTGTTTCCTTGATTGAATTAGCTCTCACACCAATATTTGCGTCTAGAGCCTTTGCATTGAGGGCTATCTGAAAACGGCTGTGGCGCTGAAGTTGCCTGAGAATGTGGAGTTGGTGGCATGTGAAACCCGCATGTGGAGCATTCGTTTGTGTGGGATGCTCTACCAGGTTCATTCCTAGATAATGCACTCAAAGGGCACTAAGCATAGAGTGTGAAAACTGAGTTTCCTGGAGAGCTGCTTGGAAGCCTGATGGTGTGTGAAGTTAGAGAGCCAAATGGAGTTGTTCTCCCACAAGAACCACTCGGCTGATCCTTCTTCAATATGCCCTTCACCAACATGCAGTGTTTCCTTGATTGAATTAGCTCTCGCACCAATATTTGCCTCTAGGTCCTTTGTATTGAGGGCTATCTGAAAACGGCTGTGGCACTAAAGTTGCCTGAGAATGTGGAGTTGGTGGCATGTGAAACCCGCATGTGGAGCATTCGTTTGTGTGGGATCCTCACCAAGCTTCATTTCAGTCCTAGGCACTCAAAGGGCACTAAGCATAGAGTGTGAAAACTGAGTTTCCTTGAGAGCTGCTTGGAAGCCTGATGGTGCATGAAGTTAGTGAGCCAAATGGAGTTGTTCTCCCACAAGAACCACTCGGCTGATCCTTCTTCAATATGCCCTTCACCAACATGCAGTGTTTCCTTGATTGAATTAGCTCTCACACCAATATTTGCTTCTAGAGCCTTTGCATTGAGGGCTATCTGAAAACGGCTGTGGCGCTGAAGTTGCCTGAGAATGTGGAGTTGGTGGCATGTGAAACCCGCATGTGGAGCATTCGTTTGTGTGGGATGCTCACCCAGGTTCATTCCTAGATAATGCACTCAAAGGGCACTAAGCATATAGTGTGAAAACTGAGTTTCCTTGAGAGCTGCTTGGAAGCCTGATGGTGTGTGAAGTTAGTGAGCCAAATGGAGTTGTTCTCCCACAAGAACCACTCGGCTGATTCTTCTTCAATATGCCCTTCAGCAAAATGCAGTGTTTCCTTGATTGAATTAGCTCTCACACCAATATTTGCGTCTAGAGCCTTTGCATTGAGGGCTATCTGAAAACGGCTGTGGCGCTGAAGTTGCCTGAGAATGTGGAGTTGGTGGCATGTGAAACCCGCATGTGGAGCATTCGTTTGTGTGGCATACTCTAACAGGTTCATTCCTAGATAATGCACTCAAAGGGCACTAAGCATAGAGTGTGAAAACTGAGTTTCCTTGAGAGCTGCTTGGAAGCCTGATGGTGTATGAAGTTAGTGAGCCAAATGGAGTTGTTCTCCCACAAGAACCACTCGGCTGATCCTTCTTCAATATGCCCTTCACCAACATGCAGTGTTTCCTTGATTGAATTAGCTCTCACACCAATATTTGCAGCTAGAGCCTTTGCATTGAGGGCTATCTGAAAATGGCTGTGGCGCTGAAGTTGCCTGAGAATGTGGAGTTGGTGGCATGTGAAACCCGCATGTGGAGCATTCGTTTGTGTGGGATGCTCACCCAGGTTCATTCCTAGATAATGCACTCAAAGGGCACTAAGCATAGAGTGTGAAAACTGAGATTCCTGGAGAGCTGCTTGGAAGCCTGATGGTGTGTGAAGTTAGTGAGCCAAATGGAGTTGTTCTCCCACAAGAACCACTCGGCTGATCCTTCTTCAATATGCCCTTCACCAACATGCAGTGTTTCCTTGATTGAATTAGCTCTCACACCAATATTTGCGTCTAGAGCCTTTGCATTGAGGGCTATCTGAAAACGGCTGTGGCGCTGAAGTTGCCTGAGAATGTGGAGTTGGTGGCATGTGAAACCCGCATGTGGAGCATTCGTTTGTGTGGGATACTCTACCAGGTTCATTCCTAGATAATGCACTCAAAGGGCACTAAGCATAGAGTGTGAAAACTGAGTTTCCTTGAGAGCTGCTTGGAAGCCTGATGGTGTGTGAAGTTAGTGAGCCAAATGGAGTTGTTCTCCCACAAGAACCACTCGGCTGATCCTTCTTCAATATGCCCTTCACCAACATGCAGTGTTTCCTTGATTGAATTAGCTCTCACACCAATATTTGTGTCTAGAGCCTTTGCATTGAGGGCTATCTGAAAACGGCTGTGGCGCTGAAGTTGCCTGAGAATGTGGAGTTGGTGGCATGTGAAACCCGCATGTGGAGCATTCGTTTGTGTGGGATGCTCACCAAGCTTCATTTCAGTCCTAGGCACTCAAAGGGCACTAAGCATAGAGTGTGAAAACTGAGTTTCCTTGAGAGCTGCTTGGAAGCCTGATGGTGTGTGAAGTTAGTGAGCCAAATGGAGTTGTTCTCCCACAAGAACCACTCGGCTGATCCTTCTTCAATATGCCCTTCACCAACATGCAGTGTTTCCTTGATTGAATTAGCTCTCACACCAATATTTGTACCTAGAGCCTTTGCATTGAGGGCTATCTGAAAACGGCTGTGGCGCTGAAGTTGCCTGTGAATGTGGAGTTGGTGGCATGTGAAACCCGCATGTGGAGCATTCGTTTGTGTGGGATGCTCACCCAGGTTCATTCCTAGATAATGCACTCAAAGGGCACTAAGCATAGAGTGTGAAAACTGAGTTTCCTTGAGAGCTGCTTGGAAGCCTGATGGTGTGTGAAGTTAGTGAGCCAAATGGAGTTGTTCTCCCACAAGAACCACTCGGCTGATCCTTCTTCAATATGCCCTTCACCAACATGCAGTGTTTCCTTGATTGAATTAGCTCTCACACCAATATTTGTACCTAGAGCCTTTGCATTGAGGGCTATCTGAAAACGGCTGTGGCGCTGAAGTTGCCTGAGAATGTGGAGTTGGTGGCATATGAAACCCGCATGTGGAGCATTCGTTTGTGTGGGATGCTCTACCAGGTTCATTCCTAGATAATGCACTCAGAGGGCACTAAGCATAGAGTGTGAAAACTGAGTTTCCTTGAGAGCTGCTTGGAAGCCTGATGGTGTGTGAAGTTAGTGAGCCAAATGGAGTTGTTCTCCCACAAGAACCACTCGGCTGATCCTTCTTCAATATGCCCTTCACCAACATGCAGTGTTTCCTTGATTGAATTAGCTCTCACACCAATATTTGCGTCTAGAGCCTTTGCATTGAGGGCTATCTGAAAACGGCTGTGGCGCTGAAGTTGCCTGAGAATGTGGAGTTGGTGGCATGTGAAACCCGCATGTGGAGCATTCGTTTGTGTGGGATGCTCACCAAGCTTCATTTCAGTCCTAGGCACTCAAAGGGCACTAAGCATAGAGTGTGAAAACTGAGTTTCCTTGAGAGCTGCTTCGAAGCCTGACGGTGTGTGAAGTTAGTGAGCCAAATGGAGTTGTTCTCCCACAAGGACCACTCGGCTGATCCTTCTTCAATATGCCCTTCACCAACATGCAGTGTTTCCTTGATTGAATTAGCTCTCACACCAATATTTGCGTCTAGAGCCTTTGCATTGAGGGCTATCTGAAAATGGCTGTGGCGCTGAACTTGCCTGAGAATGTGGAGTTGGTGGCATGTGAAACCGTATGTGGAGCATTCGTTTGTGTGGGATGCTCACCTAGCTTAATTTCAGTCCTAGGCACTCAAAGGGCACTAAGCATAGAGTGTGAAAACTGAGTTTCCTGGAGAGCTGCTTGGAAGCCTGATGGTGTGTGAAGTTAGTGAGCCAAATGGAGTTGTTCTCCCACAAGAACCACTCGGCTGATCCTTCTTCAATATGCCTTTCACCAACATGCAGTGTTTCCTTGATTGAATTAGCTCTCACGCCAATATTTGTGTCTAGAGCCTTTGCATTGAGGGCTATCTGAAAACGGCTGTGGCGCTGAAGTTGCCTGAGAATGTGGAGTTGGTGGCATGTGAAACCCGCATGTGGAGCATTCGTTTGTGTGGGATGCTCACCAAGCTTCATTTCAGTCCTAGGCACTCAAAGTGCACTAAGCATAGAGTGTGAAAACTGAGTTTCCTGGAGAGCTGCTTGGAAGCCTGATGGTGTGTGAAGTTAGTGAGCCAAATGGAGTTGTTCTTCCACAAGAACCACTCGGCTGATCCTTCTTCAATATGCCCTTCACCAACATGCAGTGTTTCCTTGATTGAATTAGCTCTCACACCAATATTTGCGTCTAGAGCCTTTGCATTGAGGGCTATCTGAAAACGGTTGTGGCGCTGAAGTTGCCTGAGAATGTGGAGTTGGTGGCATGTGAAACCCGCAT
This sequence comes from Ochotona princeps, assembly GCF_030435755.1. Classification (NCBI taxonomy): domain Eukaryota; kingdom Metazoa; phylum Chordata; class Mammalia; order Lagomorpha; family Ochotonidae; genus Ochotona; species Ochotona princeps. Next base: position 24,490 of record NW_026699766.1, on the reverse strand, counting down.
GTGGAGCATTCGTTTGTGTGGGATGCTCACCCAGGTTCATTCCTAGATAATGCACTCAAAGGGCACTAAGCATAGAGTGTGAAAACTGAGTTTCCTTGAGAGCTGCTTCGAAGCCTGATGGTGTGTGAAGTTAGTGAGCCAAATGGAGTTGTTCTCCCACAAGAACCACTCGGCTAATCCTTCTTCAATATGCCCTTCACCAACATGCAGTGTTTCCTTGATTGAATTAGCTCTCACGCCAATATTTGTGTCTAGAGCCTTTGCATTGAGGGCTATCTGAAAACGGCTGTGGCGCTGAAGTTGCCTGAGAATGTGGAGTTGGTGGCATGTGAAACCCGCATGTGGAGCATTCGTTTGTGTGGGATGCTCTACCAGGTTAATTCCTAGATAATGCACTCAAAGGGCACTAAGCATAGAGTGTGAAAACTGAGTTTCCTTGAGAGCTGCTTCGAAGCCTGATGGTGTGTGAAGTTAGTGAGCCAAATGGAGTTGTTCTCCCACAAGAACCACTCGGCTGATCCTTCTTCAATATGCCCTTCACCAACATGCAGTGTTTCCTTGATTGAATTAGCTCTCACACCAATATTTGCGTCTAGAGCCTTTGCATTGAGGGCTATCTGAAAACGGCTGTGGCGCTGAAGTTGCCTGAGAATGTGGAGTTGGTGGCATGTGAAACCCGCATGTAGAGCATTCGTTTGTGTGGGATGCTCACCAAGCTTCATTTCAGTCCTAGGCACTCAAAGGGCACTAAGCATAGAGTGTGAAAACTGAGTTTCCTTGAGAGCTGCTTGGAAGCCTGATGGTGTGTGAAGTTAGTGAGCCAAATGGAGTTGTTCTCCAACAAGAACCACTCGGCTGATCCTTCTTCAATATGCCCTTCACCAACATGCAGTGTTTCCTTGATTGAATTAGCTCTCACACCAATATTTGTACCTAGAGCCTTTGCATTGAGGGCTATCTGAAAACGGCTGTGGCGCTGAAGTTGCCTGAGAATGTGGAGTTGGTGGCATGTGAAACCCGCATGTGGAGCATTCGTTTGTGTGGGATGCTCACCCAGGTTCATTCCTAGATAATGCACTCAAAGGGCACTAAGCATAGAGTGTGATAACTGAGTTTCCTTGAGAGCTGCTTCGAAGCCTGATGGTGTGTGAAGTTAGTGAGCCAAATGGAGTTGTTCTCCCACAAGAACCACTCAGCTGATCCTTCTTCAATATGCCCTTCACCAACATGCAGTGTTTCCTTGATTGAATTAGCTCTCACACCAATATTTGTGTCTAGAGCCTTTGCATTGAGGGCTATCTGAAAACGGCTGTGGCGCTGAAGTTGCCTGAGAATGTGGAGTTGGTGGCATGTGAAACCCGCATGTGGAGCATTCGTTTGTGTGGGATGCTCACCCAGGTTCATTCCTAGATAATGCACTCAAAGGGCACTAAGCATAGAGTGTGAAAACTGAGTTTCCTTGAGAGCTGCTTGGAAGCCTGATGGTGTGTGAAGTTAGTGAGCCAAATGGAGTTGTTCTCCCACAAGGACCACTCGGCTGATCCTTCTTCAATATGCCCTTCACCAACATGCAGTGTTTCCTTGATTGAATTAGCTCTCACACCAATATTTGCGTCTAGAGCCTTTGCATTGAGGGCTATCTGAAAACGGCTGTGGCGCTGAAGTTGCCTGAGAATGTGGAGTTGGTGGCATGTGAAACCGTATGTGGAGCATTCGTTTGTGTGGGATGCTCACCTAGCTTCATTTCAGTCCTAGGCACTCAAAGGGCACTAAGCATAGAGTGTGAAAACTGAGTTTCCTGGAGAGCTGCTTGGAAGCCTGATGGTGTGTGAAGTTAGTGAGCCAAATGGAGTTGTTCTCCCACAAGAACCACTCGGCTGATCCTTCTTCAATATGCCCTTCACCAACATGCAGTGTTTCCTTGATTGAATTAGCTCTCACACCAATATTTGCGTCTAGAGCCTTTGCATTGAGGGCTATCTGAAAACGGCTGTGGCGCTGAAGTTGCCTGAGAATGTGGAGTTGGTGGCATGTGAAACCCGCATGTAGAGCATTCGTTTGTGTGGGATGCTCACCAAGCTTCATTTCAGTCCTAGGCACTCAAAGGGCACTAAGCATAGAGTGTGAAAACTGAGTTTCCTTGAGAGCTGCTTGGAAGCCTGATGGTGTGTGAAGTTAGTGAGCCAAATGGAGTTGTTCTCCAACAAGAACCACTCGGCTGATCCTTCTTCAATATGCCCTTCACCAACATGCAGTGTTTCCTTGATTGAATTAGCTCTCACACCAATATTTGTACCTAGAGCCTTTGCATTGAGGGCTATCTGAAAACGGCTGTGGCGCTGAAGTTGCCTGAGAATGTGGAGTTGGTGGCATGTGAAACCCGCATGTGGAGCATTCGTTTGTGTGGGATGCTCACCCAGGTTCATTCCTAGATAATGCACTCAAAGGGCACTAAGCATAGAGTGTGATAACTGAGTTTCCTTGAGAGCTGCTTCGAAGCCTGATGGTGTGTGAAGTTAGTGAGCCAAATGGAGTTGTTCTCCCACAAGAACCACTCAGCTGATCCTTCTTCAATATGCCCTTCACCAACATGCAGTGTTTCCTTGATTGAATTAGCTCTCACACCAATATTTGTGTCTAGAGCCTTTGCATTGAGGGCTATCTGAAAACGGCTGTGGCGCTGAAGTTGCCTGAGAATGTGGAGTTGGTGGCATGTGAAACCCGCATGTGGAGCATTCGTTTGTGTGGGATGCTCACCCAGGTTCATTCCTAGATAATGCACTCAAAGGGCACTAAGCATAGAGTGTGAAAACTGAGTTTCCTTGAGAGCTGCTTGGAAGCCTGATGGTGTGTGAAGTTAGTGAGCCAAATGGAGTTGTTCTCCCACAAGGACCACTCGGCTGATCCTTCTTCAATATGCCCTTCACCAACATGCAGTGTTTCCTTGATTGAATTAGCTCTCACACCAATATTTGCGTCTAGAGCCTTTGCATTGAGGGCTATCTGAAAACGGCTGTGGCGCTGAAGTTGCCTGAGAATGTGGAGTTGGTGGCATGTGAAACCGTATGTGGAGCATTCGTTTGTGTGGGATGCTCACCTAGCTTCATTTCAGTCCTAGGCACTCAAAGGGCACTAAGCATAGAGTGTGAAAACTGAGTTTCCTGGAGAGCTGCTTGGAAGCCTGATGGTGTGTGAAGTTAGTGAGCCAAATGGAGTTGTTCTCCCACAAGAACCACTCGGCTGATCCTTCTTCAATATGCTCTTCACCAACATGCAGTGTTTCCTTGATTGAATTAGCTCTCACACCAATATTTGTACCTAGAGCCTTTGCATTGAGGGCTATCTGAAAACGGCTGTGGCGCTGAAGTTGCCTGAGAATGTGGAGTTGGTGGCATGTGAAACCCGCATGTGGAGCATTCGTTTGTGTGGGATGCTCTACCAGGTTCATTCCTAGATAATGCACTCAAAGGGCACTAAGCATAGAGTGTGATAACTGAGTTTTCTTGAGAGCTGCTTGGAAGCCTGATGGTGTGTGAAGTTAGTGAGCCAAATGGAGTTGTTCTCCCACAAGAACCACTCAGCTGATCCTTCTTCAATATGCCCTTCACCAACATGCAGTGTTTCCTTGATTGAATTAGCTCTCACACCAATATTTGCGTCTAGGTCCTTTGCATTGAGGGCTATCTGAAAACGGCTGTGGCGCTGAAGTTGCCTGAGAATGTGGAGTTGGTGGCATGTGAAACCCGCATGTGGAGCATTCGTTTGTGTGGGATGCTCCCCCAGGTTCATTCCTAGATAATGCACTCAAAGGGCACTAAGCATAGAGTGTGAAAACTGAGTTTCCTTGAGAGCTGCTTGGAAGCCTGATGGTGTGTGAAGTTAGTGAGCCAAATGGAGTTGTTCTTCCACAAGAACCACTCGGCTGATCCTTCTTCAATATGCCCTTCACCAACATGCAGTGTTTCCTTGATTGAATTAGCTCTCACACCAATATTTGCGTCTAGAGCCTTTGCATTGAGGGCTATCTGAAAACGGCTGTGGCGCTGAAGTTGCCTGAGAATGTGGAGTTGGTGGCATGTGAAACCCGCATGTGGAGCATTTGTTTGTGTGGGATGCTCACCCAGGTTCATTCCTAGATAATGCACTCAAAGGGCACTAAGCATAGAGTGTGAAAACTGAGTTTCCTTGAGAGCTGCTTCGAAGCCTGATGGTGTGTGAAGTTAGTGAGCCAAATGGAGTTGTTCTCCCACAAGAACCACTCGGCTGATCCTTCTTCAATATGCCCTTCACCAACATGCAGTGTTTCCTTGATTGAATTAGCTCTCACACCAATATTTGCCTCTAGAGCCTTTGCATTGAGGGCTATCTGAAAACGGCTGTGGCGCTGAAGTTGCCTGAGAATGTGGAGTTGGTGGCATGTGAAACCCGCATGTGGAGCATTCGTTTGTGTGGGATGCCCACCCAGGTTCATTCCTAGATAATGCACTCAAAGGGCACTAAGCATAGAGTGTGAAAACTGAGTTTCCTTGAGAGCTGCTTGGAAGCCTGATGGTGTGTGAAGTTAGTGAGCCAAATGGAGTTGTTCTCCCACAAGGACCACTCGGCTGATCCTTCTTCAATATGCCCTTCACCAACATGCAGTGTTTCCTTGATTGAATTAGCTCTCACACCAATATTTGCGTCTAGAGCCTTTGCATTGAGGGCTATCTGAAAACGGCTGTGGCGCTGAAGTTGCCTGAGAATGTGGAGTTGGTGGCATGTGAAACCCGCATGTGGAGCATTCGTTTGTGTGGGAAGCTCACCAAGCTTCATTTCAGTCCTAGGCACTCAAAGGGCACTAAGCATAGAGTGTGAAAACTGAGTTTCCTGGAGAGCTGCTTGGAAGCCTGATGGTGTGTGAAGTTAGTGAGCCAAATGGAGTTGTTCTCCCACAAGAACCACTCGGCTGATCCTTCTTCAATATGCCCTTCACCAACATGCAGTGTTTCCTTGATTGAATTAGCTCTCACACCAATATTTGCGTCTAGAGCCTTTGCATTGAGGGCTATCTGAAAACGGCTGTGGCGCTGAAGTTGCCTGAGAATGTGGAGTTGGTGGCATGTGAAACCCGCATGTGGAGCATTCGTTTGTGTGGGATGCTCTACCAGGTTCATTCCTAGATAATGCACACAAAGAGCGCTAAGCATAGAATGTGAAAACTGAGTTTCCTTGAGACCTGCTTGGAAGCCTGATGGTGTATGAAGTTAGTGAGCCAAATGGAGTTGTTCTCCCACAAGAACCACTCGGCTGATCCTTCTTCAATATGCCCTTCACCAACATGCAGTGTTTCCTTGATTGAATTAGCTCTCACACCAATATTTGCATCTAGAGCCTTTGCATTGAGGGCTATCTGAAAACGGCTGTGGCGCTGAAGTTGCCTGAGAATGTGGAGTTGGTGGCATGTGAAACCCGCATGTGGAGCATTCGTTTGTGTGGGATGCTCACCAAGCTTCATTTCAGTCCTAGGCACTCAAAGGGCACTAAGCATAAAGTGTGAAAACTGAGTTTCCTTGAGAGCTGCTTGGAAGCCTGATGGTGTGTGAAGTTAGTGAGCCAAATGGAGTTGTTCTCCCACAAGAACCACTCGGCTGATCCTTCTTCAATATGCCCTTCACCAACATGCAGTGTTTCCTTGATTGAATTAGCTCTCACACCAATATTTGTACCTAGAGCCTTTGCATTGAGGGCTATCTGAAAACGGCTGTGGCGCTGAAGTTGCCTGAGAATGTGGAGTTGGTGGCATGTGAAACCCGCATGTGGAGCATTCGTTTGTGTGGGATGCTCTACCAGGTTCATTCCTAGATAATGCACTCAAAGGGCACTAAGCATAGAGTGTGAAAACTGAGTTTCCTTGAGAGCTGCTTGGAAGCCTGATGGTGTGTGAAGTTAGTGAGCCAAATGGAGTTGTTCTTCCACAAGAACCACTCGGCTGATCCTTCTTCAATATGCCCTTCACCAACATGCAGTGTTTCCTTGATTGAATTAGCTCTCACACCAATATTTGCATCTAGAGCCTTTGCATTGAGGGCTATCTGAAAACGGCTGTGGCGCTGAAGTTGCCTGAGAATGTGGAGTTGGTGGCATGTGAAACCCGCATGTGGAGCATTCGTTTGTGTGGGATGCTCACCAAGCTTCATTTCAGTCCTAGGCACTCAAAGGGCACTAAGCATAGAGTGTGAAAACTGAGTTTCCTTGAGAGCTGCTTGGAAGCCTGATGGTGTGTGAAGTTAGTGAGCCAAATGGAGTTGTTCTCCCACAAGAACCACTCGGCTGATCCTTCTTCAATATGCCCTTCACCAGCATGCAGTGTTTCCTTGATTGAATTAGCTCTCACACCAATATTTGCGTCTAGAGCCTTTGCATTGAGGGCTATCTGAAAACGGCTGTGGCGCTGAAGTTGCCTGAGAATGTGGAGTTGGTGGCATGTGAAACCCGCATGTGGAGCATTCGTTTGTGTGGGATGCTCTACCAGGTTCATTCCTAGATAATGCACACAAAAAGCGCTAAGCATAGAGTGTGAAAACTGAGTTTCCTTGAGACCTGCTTGGAAGCCTGATGGTGTATGAAGTTAGTGAGCCAAATGGAGTTGTTCTCCCACAAGAACCACTCGGCTGATCCTTCTTCAATATGCCCTTCACCAACATGCAGTGTTTCCTTGATTGAATTAGCTCTCACACCAATATTTGCATCTAGAGCCTTTGCATTGAGGGCTATCTGAAAACGGCTGTGGCGCTGAAGTTGCCTGAGAATGTGGAGTTGGTGGCATGTGAAACCCGCATGTGGAGCATTCGTTTGTGTGGGATGCTCACCAAGCTTCATTTCAGTCCTAGGCACTCAAAGGGCACTAAGCATAGAGTGTGAAAACTGAGTTTCCTTGAGAGCTGCTTGGAAGCCTGATGGTGTGTGAAGTTAGTGAGCCAAATGGAGTTGTTCTCCCACAAGAACCACTCGGCTGATCCTTCTTCAATATGCCCTTCACCAACATGCAGTGTTTCCTTGATTGAATTAGCTCTCACACCAATATTTGTACCTAGAGCCTTTGCATTGAGGGCTATCTGAAAACGGCTGTGGCGCTGAACTTGCCTGAGAATGTGGAGTTGGTGGCATGTGAAACCCGCATGTGGAGCATTCGTTTGTGTGGGATGCTCTACGAGGTTCATTCCTAGATAATGCACTCAAAGGGCACTAAGCATAGAGTGTGAAAACTGAGTTTCCTTGAGAGCTGCTTCGAAGCCTGATGGTGTGTGAAGTTAGAGAGCCAAATGGAGTTGTTCTCCCACAAGAACCACTCGGCTGATCCTTCTTCAATATGCCCTTCACCAACATGCAGTGTTTCCTTGATTGAATTAGCTCTCGCACCAATATTTGCGTCTAGGTCCTTTGCATTGAGGGCTATCTGAAAACGGCTGTGGCGCTGAAGTTGCCTGAGAATGTGGAGTTGGTGGCATGTGAAACCCGCATGTGGAGCATTCGTTTGTGTGGGATGCTCACCAAGCTTCATTTCAGTCCTAGGCACTCAAAGGGCACTAAGCATAGAGTGTGAAAACTGAGTTTCCTTGAGAGCTGCTTGGAAGCCGCCTGATGGTGTGTGAAGTTAGTGAGCCAAATGGAGTTGTTCTCCCACAAGAACCACTCGGCTGATCCTTCTTCAATATGCCCTTCACCAACATGCAGTGTTTCCTTGATTGAATTAGCTCTCACACCAATATTTGCGTCTAGAGCCTTTGCATTGAGGGCTATCTGAAAATGGCTGTGGCGCTGAAGTTGCCTGAGAATGTGGAGTTGGTGGCATATGAAACCCGCATGTGGAGCATTCGTTTGTGTGGGGTGCTCACCCAGGTTCATTCCTAGATAATGCACTCAAAGGGCACTAAGCATAAAGTGTGAAAACTGAGTTTCCTTGAGAGCTGCTTGGAAGCCTGATGGTGTGTGAAGTTAGTGAGCCAAATGGAGTTGTTCTCCCACAAGAACCACTCGGCTGATCCTTCTTCAATATGCCCTTCACCAACATGCAGTGTTTCCTTGATTGAATTAGCTCTCACACCAATATTTGCGTCTAGAGCCTTTGCATTGAGGGCTATCTGAAAACGGCTGTGGCGCTGAAGTTGCCTGAGAATGTGGAGTTGGTGGCATGTGAAACCCGCATGTGGAGCATTCGTTTGTGTGGGATGCTCACCAAGCTTCATTTCAGTCCTAGGCACTCAAAGGGCACTAAGCATAGAGTGTGAAAACTGAGTTTCCTTGAGAGCTGTTTGGAAGCCTGATGGTGTGTGAAGTTAGTGAGCCAAATGGAGTTGTTCTCCCACAAGAACCACTCGGCTGATCCTTCTTCAATATGCCCTTCACCAACATGCAGTGTTTCCTTGATTGAATTAGCTCTCACACCAATATTTGCGTCTAGAGCCTTTGCATTGAGGGCTATCTGAAAACGGCTGTGGCGCTGAAGTTGCCTGAGAATGTGGAGTTGGTGGCATGTGAAACCCGCATGTGGAGCATTCGTTTGTGTGGGATGCTCTACCAGGTTCATTCCTAGATAATGCACTCAAAGGGCACTAAGCATAGAGTGTGAAAACTGAGTTTCCTGGAGAGCTGCTTGGAAGCCTGATGGTGTGTGAAGTTAGAGAGCCAAATGGAGTTGTTCTCCCACAAGAACCACTCGGCTGATCCTTCTTCAATATGCCCTTCACCAACATGCAGTGTTTCCTTGATTGAATTAGCTCTCGCACCAATATTTGCCTCTAGGTCCTTTGTATTGAGGGCTATCTGAAAACGGCTGTGGCACTAAAGTTGCCTGAGAATGTGGAGTTGGTGGCATGTGAAACCCGCATGTGGAGCATTCGTTTGTGTGGGATCCTCACCAAGCTTCATTTCAGTCCTAGGCACTCAAAGGGCACTAAGCATAGAGTGTGAAAACTGAGTTTCCTTGAGAGCTGCTTGGAAGCCTGATGGTGCATGAAGTTAGTGAGCCAAATGGAGTTGTTCTCCCACAAGAACCACTCGGCTGATCCTTCTTCAATATGCCCTTCACCAACATGCAGTGTGTCCTTGATTGAATTAGCTCTCACACCAATATTTGCGTCTAGAGCCTTTGCATTGAGGGCTATCTGAAAATGGCTGTGGCGCTGAAGTTGCCTGAGAATGTGGAGTTTGTGGCATGTGAAACCCGCATGTGGAGCATTCGTTTGTGTAGGATGCTCACCAAGCTTCATTTTAGTCCTAGGCACTCAAAGGGCACTAAGCATAGGGTGTGAAAACTGAGTTTCCTGGAGAGCTGTTTGGAAGCCTGATGGTGTGTGAAGTTAGTGAGCCAAATGGAGTTGTTCTCCACAAGAACCACTCGGCTGATCCTTCTTCAATATGCCCTTCACCAACATGCAGTGTTTCCTTGATTGAATTAGCTCTCACACCAATATTTGCGTCTAGAGCCTTTGCATTGAGGGCTATCTGAAAACGGCTGTGGCGCTGAAGTTGCCTGAGAATGTGGAGTTGGTGGCATGTGAAACCCGCATGTGGAGCATTCGTTTGTGTGGGATGCTCACCCAGGTTCATTCCTAGATAATGCACTCAAAGGGCACTAAGCATAGAGTGTGAAAACTGAGTTTCCTTGAGAGCTGCTTGGAAGCCTGATGGTGTGTGAAGTTAGTGAGCCAAATGGAGTTGTTCTCCCACAAGAACCACTCGGCTGATCCTGCTTCAATATGCCCTTCACCAACATGCAGTGTTTCCTTGATTGAATTAGCTCTCACACCAATATTTGCGTCTAGAGCCTTTGCATTGAGGGCTATCTGAAAACGGCTGTGGCGCTGAAGTTGCCTGAGAATGTGGAGTTGGTGGCATGTGAAACCCGCATGTGGAGCATTCGTTTGTGTGGATGCTCACCAAGCTTCATTTCAGTCCTAGGCACTCAAAGGGCACTAAGCATAGAGTGTGAAAACTGAGTTTCCTTGAGAGCTGCTTGGAAGCCTGATGGTGTGTGAAGTTAGTGAGCCAAATGGAGTTGTTCTCCCACAAGAACCACTCGGCTGATCCTTCTTCAATATGCCCTTCACCAACATGCAGTGTGTCCTTGATTGAATTAGCTCTCACACCAATATTTGTGTCTAGAGCCTTTGCATTGAGGGCTATCTGAAAACGGCTGTGGCGCTGAAGTTGCCTGAGAATGTGGAGTTGGTGGCATGTGAAACCCGCATGTGGAGCATTCGTTTGTGTGGGATGCTCTACCAGGTTCATTCCTAGATAATGCACTCAAAGGGCACTAAGCATAGAGTGTGAAAACTGAGTTTCCTGGAGAGCTGCTTGGAAGCCTGATGGTGTGTGAAGTTAGTGAGCCAAATGGAGTTGTTCTTCCACAAGAACCACTCGGCTGATCCTTCTTCAATATGCCCTTCACCAACATGCAGTGTTTCCTTGATTGAATTAGCTCTCACACCAATATTTGCGTCTAGAGCCTTTGCATTGAGGGCTATCTGAAAACGGCTGTGGCGCTGAAGTTGCCTGAGAATGTGGAGTTGGTGGCATGTGAAACCCGCATGTGGAGCATTTGTTTGTGTGGGATGCTCACCCAGGTTCATTCCTAGATAATGCACTCAAAGGGCACTAAGCATAGAGTGTGAAAACTGAGTTTCCTTGAGAGCTGCTTCGAAGCCTGATGGTGTGTGAAGTTAGTGAGCCAAATGGAGTTGTTCTCCCACAAGAACCACTCGGCTGATCCTTCTTCAATATGCCCTTCACCAACATGCAGTGTTTCCTTGATTGAATTAGCTCTCACACCAATATTTGCCTCTAGAGCCTTTGCATTGAGGGCTATCTGAAAACGGCTGTGGCGCTGAAGTTGCCTGAGAATGTGGAGTTGGTGGCATGTGAAACCCGCATGTGGAGCATTCGTTTGTGTGGGATGCCCACCCAGGTTCATTCCTAGATAATGCACTCAAAGGGCACTAAGCATAGAGTGTGAAAACTGAGTTTCCTTGAGAGCTGCTTGGAAGCCTGATGGTGTGTGAAGTTAGTGAGCCAAATGGAGTTGTTCTCCCACAAGGACCACTCGGCTGATCCTTCTTCAATATGCCCTTCACCAACATGCAGTGTTTCCTTGATTGAATTAGCTCTCACACCAATATTTGCGTCTAGAGCCTTTGCATTGAGGGCTATCTGAAAACGGCTGTGGCGCTGAAGTTGCCTGAGAATGTGGAGTTGGTGGCATGTGAAACCGTATGTGGAGCATTCGTTTGTGTGGGAAGCTCACCAAGCTTCATTTCAGTCCTAGGCACTCAAAGGGCACTAAGCATAGAGTGTGAAAACTGAGTTTCCTGGAGAGCTGCTTGGAAGCCTGATGGTGTGTGAAGTTAGTGAGCCAAATGGAGTTGTTCTCCCACAAGAACCACTCGGCTGATCCTTCTTCAATATGCCCTTCACCAACATGCAGTGTTTCCTTGATTGAATTAGCTCTCACACCAATATTTGCGTCTAGAGCCTTTGCATTGAGGGCTATCTGAAAACGGCTGTGGCGCTGAAGTTGCCTGAGAATGTGGAGTTGGTGGCATGTGAAACCCGCATGTGGAGCATTCGTTTGTGTGGGATGCTCTACCAGGTTCATTCCTAGATAATGCACACAAAGAGCGCTAAGCATAGAATGTGAAAACTGAGTTTCCTTGAGACCTGCTTGGAAGCCTGATGGTGTGTGAAGTTAGTGAGCCAAATGGAGTTGTTCTCCCACAAGAACCACTCGGCTGATCCTGCTTCAATATGCCCTTCACCAACATGCAGTGTTTCCTTGATTGAATTAGCTCTCACACCAATATTTGCGTCTAGAGCCTTTGCATTGAGGGCTATCTGAAAACTGCTGTGGCGCTGAAGTTGCCTGAGAATGTGGAGTTGGTGGCATGTGAAACCCGCATGTGGAGCATTCGTTTGTGTGGATGCTCACCAAGCTTCATTTCAGTCCTAGGCACTCAAAGGGCACTAAGCATAGAGTGTGAAAACTGAGTTTCCTTGAGAGCTGCTTGGAAGCCTGATGGTGTGTGAAGTTAGTGAGCCAAATGGAGTTGTTCTCCCACAAGAACCACTCGGCTGATCCTTCTTCAATATGCCCTTCACCAACATGCAGTGTGTCCTTGATTGAATTAGCTCTCACACCAATATTTGTGTCTAGAGCCTTTGCATTGAGGGCTATCTGAAAACGGCTGTGGCGCTGAAGTTGCCTGAGAATGTGGAGTTGGTGGCATGTGAAACCCGCATGTGGAGCATTCGTTTGTGTGGGATGCTCTACCAGGTTCATTCCTAGATAATGCACTCAAAGGGCACTAAGCATAGAGTGTGAAAACTGAGTTTCCTTGAGAGCTGCTTGGAAGCCTGATGGTGTGTGAAGTTAGTGAGCCAAATGGAGTTGTTCTTCCACAAGAACCACTCGGCTGATCCTTCTTCAATATGCCCTTCACCAACATGCAGTGTTTCCTTGATTGAATTAGCTCTCACACCAATATTTGCGTCTAGAGCCTTTGCATTGAGGGCTATCTGAAAACGGCTGTGGCGCTGAAGTTGCCTGAGAATGTGGAGTTGGTGGCATGTGAAACCCGCATGTGGAGCATTTGTTTGTGTGGGATGCTCACCCAGGTTCATTCCTAGATAATGCACTCAAAGGGCACTAAGCATAGAGTGTGAAAACTGAGTTTCCTTGAGAGCTGCTTCGAAGCCTGATGGTGTGTGAAGTTAGTGAGCCAAATGGAGTTGTTCTCCCACAAGAACCACTCGGCTGATCCTTCTTCAATATGCCCTTCACCAACATGCAGTGTTTCCTTGATTGAATTAGCTCTCACACCAATATTTGCCTCTAGAGCCTTTGCATTGAGGGCTATCTGAAAACGGCTGTGGCGCTGAAGTTGCCTGAGAATGTGGAGTTGGTGGCATGTGAAACCCGCATGTGGAGCATTCGTTTGTGTGGGATGCCCACCCAGGTTCATTCCTAGATAATGCACTCAAAGGGCACTAAGCATAGAGTGTGAAAACTGAGTTTCCTTGAGAGCTGCTTGGAAGCCTGATGGTGTGTGAAGTTAGTGAGCCAAATGGAGTTGTTCTCCCACAAGGACCACTCGGCTGATCCTTCTTCAATATGCCCTTCACCAACATGCAGTGTTTCCTTGATTGAATTAGCTCTCACACCAATATTTGCGTCTAGAGCCTTTGCATTGAGGGCTATCTGAAAACGGCTGTGGCGCTGAAGTTGCCTGAGAATGTGGAGTTGGTGGCATGTGAAACCGTATGTGGAGCATTCGTTTGTGTGGGAAGCTCACCAAGCTTCATTTCAGTCCTAGGCACTCAAAGGGCACTAAGCATAGAGTGTGAAAACTGAGTTTCCTGGAGAGCTGCTTGGAAGCCTGATGGTGTGTGAAGTTAGTGAGCCAAATGGAGTTGTTCTCCCACAAGAACCACTCGGCTGATCCTTCTTCAATATGCCCTTCACCAACATGCAGTGTTTCCTTGATTGAATTAGCTCTCACACCAATATTTGCGTCTAGAGCCTTTGCATTGAGGGCTATCTGAAAACGGCTGTGGCGCTGAAGTTGCCTGAGAATGTGGAGTTGGTGGCATGTGAAACCCGCATGTGGAGCATTCGTTTGTGTGGGATGCTCTACCAGGTTCATTCCTAGATAATGCACACAAAGAGCGCTAAGCATAGAATGTGAAAACTGAGTTTCCTTGAGACCTGCTTGGAAGCCTGATGGTGTATGAAGTTAGTGAGCCAAATGGAGTTGTTCTCCCACAAGAACCACTCGGCTGATCCTTCTTCAATATGCCCTTCACCAACATGCAGTGTTTCCTTGATTGAATTAGCTCTCACACCAATATTTGCATCTAGAGCCTTTGCATTGAGGGCTATCTGAAAACGGCTGTGGCGCTGAAGTTGCCTGAGAATGTGGAGTTGGTGGCATGTGAAACCCGCATGTGGAGCATTCGTTTGTGTGGGATGCTCACCAAGCTTCATTTCAGTCCTAGGCACTCAAAGGGCACTAAGCATAAAGTGTGAAAACTGAGTTTCCTTGAGAGCTGCTTGGAAGCCTGATGGTGTGTGAAGTTAGTGAGCCAAATGGAGTTGTTCTCCCACAAGAACCACTCGGCTGATCCTTCTTCAATATGCCCTTCACCAACATGCAGTGTTTCCTTGATTGAATTAGCTCTCACACCAATATTTGTACCTAGAGCCTTTGCATTGAGGGCTATCTGAAAACGGCTGTGGCGCTGAAGTTGCCTGAGAATGTGGAGTTGGTGGCATGTGAAACCCGCATGTGGAGCATTCGTTTGTGTGGGATGCTCTACCAGGTTCATTCCTAGATAATGCACTCAAAGGGCACTAAGCATAGAGTGTGAAAACTGAGTTTCCTTGAGAGCTGCTTGGAAGCCTGATGGTGTGTGAAGTTAGTGAGCCAAATGGAGTTGTTCTCCCACAAGAACCACTCGGCTGATCCTTCTTCAATATGCCCTTCACCAAAATGCAGTGTTTCCTTGATTGAATTAGCTCTCACACCAATATTTGCATCTAGAGCCTTTGCATTGAGGGCTATCTGAAAACGGCTGTGGCGCTGAAGTTGCCTGAGAATGTGGAGTTGGTGGCATGTGAAACCCGCATGTGGAGCATTCGTTTGTGTGGGATGCTCACCAAGCTTCATTTCAGTCCTAGGCACTCAAAGGGCACTAAGCATAGAGTGTGAAAACTGAGTTTCCTTGAGAGCTGCTTGGAAGCCTGATGGTGTGTGAAGTTAGTGAGCCAAATGGAGTTGTTCTCCCACAAGAACCACTCGGCTGATCCTTCTTCAATATGCCCTTCACCAGCATGCAGTGTTTCCTTGATTGAATTAGCTCTCACACCAATATTTGCGTCTAGAGCCTTTGCATTGAGGGCTATCTGAAAACGGCTGTGGCGCTGAAGTTGCCTGAGAATGTGGAGTTGGTGGCATGTGAAACCCGCATGTGGAGCATTCGTTTGTGTGGGATGCTCTACCAGGTTCATTCCTAGAAAATGCACACAAAGAGCGCTAAGCATAGAATGTGAAAACTGAGTTTCCTTGAGACCTGCTTGGAAGCCTGATGGTGTATGAAGTTAGTGAGCCAAATGGAGTTGTTCTCCCACAAGAACCACTCGGCTGATCCTTCTTCAATATGCCCTTCACCAACATGCAGTGTTTCCTTGATTGAATTAGCTCTCACACCAATATTTGCATCTAGAGCCTTTGCATTGAGGGCTATCTGAAAACGGCTGTGGCGCTGAAGTTGCCTGAGAATGTGGAGTTGGTGGCATGTGAAACCCGCATGTGGAGCATTCGTTTGTGTGGGATGCTCACCAAGCTTCATTTCAGTCCTAGGCACTCAAAGGGCACTAAGCATAAAGTGTGAAAACTGAGTTTCCTTGAGAGCTGCTTGGAAGCCTGATGGTGTGTGAAGTTAGTGAGCCAAATGGAGTTGTTCTCCCACAAGAACCACTCGGCTGATCCTTCTTCAATATGCCCTTCACCAACATGCAGTGTTTCCTTGATTGAATTAGCTCTCACACCAATATTTGTACCTAGAGCCTTTGCATTGAGGGCTATCTGAAAACGGCTGTGGCGCTGAAGTTGCCTGAGAATGTGGAGTTGGTGGCATGTGAAACCCGCATGTGGAGCATTCGTTTGTGTGGGATGCTCTACCAGGTTCATTCCTAGATAATGCACTCAAAGGGCACTAAGCATAGAGTGTGAAAACTGAGTTTCCTTGAGAGCTGCTTGGAAGCCTGATGGTGTGTGAAGTTAGTGAGCCAAATGGAGTTGTTCTCCACAAGAACCACTCGGCTGATCCTTCTTCAATATGCCCTTCACCAAAATGCAGTGTTTCCTTGATTGAATTAGCTCTCACACCAATATTTGCATCTAGAGCCTTTGCATTGAGGGCTATCTGAAAACGGCTGTGGCGCTGAAGTTGCCTGAGAATGTGGAGTTGGTGGCATGTGAAACCCGCATGTGGAGCATTCGTTTGTGTGGGATGCTCACCAAGCTTCATTTCAGTCCTAGGCACTCAAAGGGCACTAAGCATAGAGTGTGAAAACTGAGTTTCCTTGAGAGCTGCTTGGAAGCCTGATGGTGTGTGAAGTTAGTGAGCCAAATGGAGTTGTTCTCCCACAAGAACCACTCGGCTGATCCTTCTTCAATATGCCCTTCACCAGCATGCAGTGTTTCCTTGATTGAATTAGCTCTCACACCAATATTTGCGTCTAGAGCCTTTGCATTGAGGGCTATCTGAAAACGGCTGTGGCGCTGAAGTTGCCTGAGAATGTGGAGTTGGTGGCATGTGAAACCCGCATGTGGAGCATTCGTTTGTGTGGGATGCTCTACCAGGTTCATTCCTAGATAATGCACACAAAAAGCGCTAAGCATAGAGTGTGAAAACTGAGTTTCCTTGAGACCTGCTTGGAAGCCTGATGGTGTATGAAGTTAGTGAGCCAAATGGAGTTGTTCTCCCACAAGAACCACTCGGCTGATCCTTCTTCAATATGCCCTTCACCAACATGCAGTGTTTCCTTGATTGAATTAGCTCTCACACCAATATTTGCATCTAGAGCCTTTGCATTGAGGGCTATCTGAAAACGGCTGTGGCGCTGAAGTTGCCTGAGAATGTGGAGTTGGTGGCATGTGAAACCCGCATGTGGAGCATTCGTTTGTGTGGGATGCTCACCAAGCTTCATTTCAGTCCTAGGCACTCAAAGGGCACTAAGCATAGAGTGTGAAAACTGAGTTTCCTTGAGAGCTGCTTGGAAGCCTGATGGTGTGTGAAGTTAGTGAGCCAAATGGAGTTGTTCTCCCACAAGAACCACTCGGCTGATCCTTCTTCAATATGCCCTTCACCAACATGCAGTGTTTCCTTGATTGAATTAGCTCTCACACCAATATTTGCGTCTAGAGCCTTTGCATTGAGGGCTCTCTGAAAACGGCTGTGGCGCTGAACTTGCCTGAGAATGTGGAGTTGGTAGCATGTGAAACCCGCATGTGGAGCATTCGTTTGTGTGGGATGCTCTACGAGGTTCATTCCTAGATAATGCACTCAAAGGGCACTAAGCATAGAGTGTGAAAACTGAGTTTCCTTGAGAGCTGCTTCGAAGCCTGATGGTGTGTGAAGTTAGAGAGCCAAATGGAGTTGTTCTCCCACAAGAACCACTCGGCTGATCCTTCTTCAATATGCCCTTCACCAACATGCAGTGTTTCCTTGATTGAATTAGCTCTCGCACCAATATTTGCGTCTAGGTCCTTTGCATTGAGGGCTATCTGAAAACGGCTGTGGCGCTGAAGTTGCCTGAGAATGTGGAGTTGGTGGCATGTGAAACCCGCATGTGGAGCATTCGTTTGTGTGGGATGCTCACCAAGCTTCATTTCAGTCCTAGGCACTCAAAGGGCACTAAGCATAGAGTGTGAAAACTGAGTTTCCTTGAGAGCTGCTTGGAAGCCGCCTGATGGTGTGTGAAGTTAGTGAGCCAAATGGAGTTGTTCTCCCACAAGAACCACTCGGCTGATCCTTCTTCAATATGCCCTTCACCAACATGCAGTGTTTCCTTGATTGAATTAGCTCTCACACCAATATTTGCGTCTAGAGCCTTTGCATTGAGGGCTATCTGAAAATGGCTGTGGCGCTGAAGTTGCCTGAGAATGTGGAGTTGGTGGCATATGAAACCCGCATGTGGAGCATTCGTTTGTGTGGGATGCTCTGCCAGGTTCATTCCTAGATAATGCACTCAAAGGGCACTAAGCATAAAGTGTGAAAACTGAGTTTCCTTGAGAGCTGCTTGGAAGCCTGATGGTGTGTGAAGTTAGTGAGCCAAATGGAGTTGTTCTCCCACAAGAACCACTCGGCTGATCCTTCTTCAATATGCCCTTCACCAACATGCAGTGTTTCCTTGATTGAATTAGCTCTCACACCAATATTTGCGTCTAGAGCCTTTGCATTGAGGGCTATCTGAAAACGGCTGTGGCGCTGAAGTTGCCTGAGAATGTGGAGTTGGTGGCATGTGAAACCCGCATGTGGAGCATTCGTTTGTGTGGGATGCTCACCAAGCTTCATTTCAGTCCTAGGCACTCAAAGGGCACTAAGCATAGAGTGTGAAAACTGAGTTTCCTTGAGAGCTGTTTGGAAGCCTGATGGTGTGTGAAGTTAGTGAGCCAAATGGAGTTGTTCTCCCACAAGAACCACTCGGCTGATCCTTCTTCAATATGCCCTTCACCAACATGCAGTGTTTCCTTGATTGAATTAGCTCTCACACCAATATTTGCGTCTAGAGCCTTTGCATTGAGGGCTATCTGAAAACGGCTGTGGCGCTGAAGTTGCCTGAGAATGTGGAGTTGGTGGCATGTGAAACCCGCATGTGGAGCATTCGTTTGTGTGGGATGCTCTACCAGGTTCATTCCTAGATAATGCACTCAAAGGGCACTAAGCATAGAGTGTGAAAACTGAGTTTCCTGGAGAGCTGCTTGGAAGCCTGATGGTGTGTGAAGTTAGAGAGCCAAATGGAGTTGTTCTCCCACAAGAACCACTCGGCTGATCCTTCTTCAATATGCCCTTCACCAACATGCAGTGTTTCCTTGATTGAATTAGCTCTCGCACCAATATTTGCCTCTAGGTCCTTTGTATTGAGGGCTATCTGAAAACGGCTGTGGCACTAAAGTTGCCTGAGAATGTGGAGTTGGTGGCATGTGAAACCCGCATGTGGAGCATTCGTTTGTGTGGGATCCTCACCAAGCTTCATTTCAGTCCTAGGCACTCAAAGGGCACTAAGCATAGAGTGTGAAAACTGAGTTTCCTTGAGAGCTGCTTGGAAGCCTGATGGTGCATGAAGTTAGTGAGCCAAATGGAGTTGTTCTCCCACAAGAACCACTCGGCTGATCCTTCTTCAATATGCCCTTCACCAACATGCAGTGTGTCCTTGATTGAATTAGCTCTCACACCAATATTTGCGTCTAGAGCCTTTGCATTGAGGGCTATCTGAAAATGGCTGTGGCGCTGAAGTTGCCTGAGAATGTGGAGTTTGTGGCATGTGAAACCCGCATGTGGAGCATTCGTTTGTGTAGGATGCTCACCAAGCTTCATTTTAGTCCTAGGCACTCAAAGGGCACTAAGCATAGGGTGTGAAAACTGAGTTTCCTGGAGAGCTGTTTGGAAGCCTGATGGTGTGTGAAGTTAGTGAGCCAAATGGAGTTGTTCTCCCACAAGAACCACTCGGCTGATCCTTCTTCAATATGCCCTTCACCAACATGCAGTGTTTCCTTGATTGAATTAGCTCTCACACCAATATTTGCGTCTAGAGCCTTTGCATTGAGGGCTATCTGAAAACGGCTGTGGCGCTGAAGTTGCCTGAGAATGTGGAGTTGGTGGCATGTGAAACCCGCATGTGGAGCATTCGTTTGTGTGGGATGCTCACCCAGGTTCATTCCTAGATAATGCACTCAAAGGGCACTAAGCATAGAGTGTGAAAACTGAGTTTCCTGGAGAGCTGCTTGGAAGCCTGATGGTGTGTGAAGTTAGTGAGCCAAATGGAGTTGTTCTCCCACAAGAACCACTCGGCTGATCCTGCTTCAATATGCCCTTCACCAACATGCAGTGTTTCCTTGATTGAATTAGCTCTCACACCAATATTTGCGTCTAGAGCCTTTGCATTGAGGGCTATCTGAAAACGGCTGTGGCGCTGAAGTTGCCTGAGAATGTGGAGTTGGTGGCATGTGAAACCCGCATGTGGAGCATTCGTTTGTGTGGATGCTCACCAAGCTTCATTTCAGTCCTAGGCACTCAAAGGGCACTAAGCATAGAGTGTGAAAACTGAGTTTCCTTGAGAGCTGCTTGGAAGCCTGATGGTGTGTGAAGTTAGTGAGCCAAATGGAGTTGTTCTCCCACAAGAACCACTCGGCTGATCCTTCTTCAATATGCCCTTCACCAACATGCAGTGTGTCCTTGATTGAATTAGCTCTCACACCAATATTTGCGTCTAGAGCCTTTGCATTGAGGGCTATCTGAAAACGGCTGTGGCGCTGAAGTTGCCTGAGAATGTGGAGTTGGTGGCATGTGAAACCCGCATGTGGAGCATTCGTTTGTGTGGGATGCTCTACGAGGTTCATTCCTAGATAATGCACTCAAAGGGCACTAAACATAGTGTGTGAAAACTGAGTTTCCTGGAGAGCTGCTTGGAAGCCTGATGGTGTGTGAATTTAGTGAGCCAAATGGAGTTGTTCTCCCACAAGAACCACTCGGCTGATCCTTCTTCAATATGCCCTTCACCAACATGCAGTGTTTCCTTGATTGAATTAGCTCTCACACCAATATTTGCGTCTAGGTCTTTTGCATTGAGGGCTATCTGAAAACGGCTGTGGCGCTGAAGTTGCCTGAGAATGTGGAGTTGGTGGCATGTGAAACCCGCATGTGGAGCATTCGTTTGTGTGGGATGCTCACCAAGCTTCATTTCAGTCCTAGGCACTCAAAGGGCACTAAGCATAGAGTGTGAAAACTGAGTTTCCTGGAGAGCTGCTTGGAAGCCTGATGGTGTGTGAAGTTAGTGAGCCAAATGGAGTTGTTCTCCCACAAGAACCACTCGGCTGATCCTTCTTCAATATGCCCTTCACCAACATGCAGTGTTTTCTTGATTGAATTAGCTCTCACACCAATATTTGCGTCTATAGCCTTTGCATTGAGGGCTATCTGAAAACGGCTGTGGCGCTGAAGTTGCCTGTGAATGTGGAGTTGGTGGCATGTGAAACCCGCATGTGGAGCATTAATTTGTGTGGGATGCTCACCAAGCTTCATTTCAGTCCTAGGCACTCAAAGGGCACTAAGCCTAGAGTGTGAAAACTGAGTTTCCTGGAGAGCTGCTTGGAAGCCTGATGGTGTGTGAAGTTAGTGAGCCAAATGGAGTTGTTCTCCCACAAGAACCACTCGGCTGATCCTTCTTCAATATGCCCTTCACCAACATGCAATGTTTCCTTGATTGAATTAGCTCTCACACCAATATTTGCGTCTAGAGCCTTTGCATTGAGGGCTATCTGAAAATGGCTGTGGCGCTGAAGTTGCCTGAGAATGTGGAGTTGGTGGCATGTGAAACCCGCATGTGGAGCCTTCATTCGTTTGTATGGGATGCTCACCAAGCTTCATTTCAGTCCTAGGCACTCAAAGGGCACTAAGCATAGAGTGTGAAAACTGAGTTTCCTTGAGAGCTGCTTGGAAGCCTGATGGTGTGTGAAGTTAGTGAGCCAAATGGAGTTGTTCTCCCACAAGAACCACTCGGCTGATCCTTCTTCAATATGCCCTTCACCAACATGCAGTGTTTCCTTGATTGAATTAGCTCTCACACCAATATTTGCGTCTAGAGCCTTTGCATTGAGGGCTATCTGAAAACGGCTGTGGCGCTGAAGTTGCCTGAGAATGTGGAGTTGGTGGCATGTGAAACCCGCATGTGGAGCATTCGTTTGTGTGGGATGCTCACCCAGGTTCATTCCTAGATAATGCACTCAAAGGGCACTAAGCATAGAGTGTGAAAACTGAGTTTCCTTGAGAGCTGCTTGGAAGCCTGATGGTGTGTGAAGTTAGTGAGCCAAATGGAGTTGTTCTCCCACAAGAACCACTCGGCTGATCCTTCTTCAATATGCCCTTCACCAACATGCAGTGTTTCCTTGATTGAATTAGCTCTCACACCAATATTTGCGTCTAGGTCTTTTGCATTGAGGGCTATCTGAAAACGGCTGTGGCGCTGAAGTTGCCTGAGAATGTGGAGTTGGTGGCATGTGAAACCCGCATGTGGAGCATTCGTTTGTGTGGGATGCTCTACCTGGTTCATTCCTAGATAATGCACTCAAAGGGCACTAAGCATAGAGTGTGAAAACTGAGTTTCCTGGAGAGCTGCTTGGAAGCCTGATGGTGTGTGAAGTTAGTGAGCCAAATGGAGTTGTTCTCCCACAAGAACCACTCGGCTGATCCTTCTTCAATATGCCCTTCACCAACATGCAGTGTTTCCTTGATTGAATTAGCTCTCGCACCAATATTTGCGTCTAGAGCCTTTGCATTGAGGGCTATCTGAAAACGGCTGTGGCGCTGAAGTTGCCTGAGAATGTGGAGTTGGTGGCATGTGAAACCCGCATGTGGAGCATTCGTTTGTGTGGGATGCTCTACCAGGTTCATTCCTAGATAATGCACTCAAAGGGCACTAAGCATAGAGTGTGAAAACTGAGTTTCCTTGAGAGCTGCTTGGAAGCCTGATGGTGTGTGAAGTTAGTGAGCCAAATGGAGTTGTTCTCCCACAAGAACCACTCTGCTGATCCTTCTTCAATATGCCCTTCACCAACATGCAGTGTTTCCTTGATTGAATTAGCTCTCGCACCAATATTTGCGTCTAGGTCCTTTGCATTGAGGGCTATCTGAAAACGGCTGTGGCGCTGAAGTTGCCTGAGAATGTGGAGTTGGTGGCATGTGAAACCCGCATGTGGAGCATTCGTTTGTGTAGGATGCTCACCAAGCTTCATTTCAGTCCTAGGCACTCAAAGGGCACTAAGCATAGAGTGTGAAAACTGAGTTTCCTGGAGAGCTGCTTGGAAGCCTGATGGTGTGTGAAGTTAGTGAGCCAAATGGAGTTGTTCTCCCACAAGAACCACTCGGCTGATCCTTCTTCAATATGCCCTTCACCAACATGCAGTGTTTCCTTGATTGAATTAGCTCTCACACCAATATTTGCGTCTAGGTCCTTTGCATTGAGGGCTATCTGAAAACGGCTGTGGCGCTGAAGTTGCCTGAGAATGTGGAGTTGGTGGCATGTGAAACCCGCATGTGGAGCATTCGTTTGTGTGGGATGCTCACCCAGGTTCATTCCTAGATAATGCACTCAAAGGGCACTAAGCATAGAGTGTGAAAACTGAGTTTCCTTGAGAGCTGCTTGGAAGCCTGATGGTGTGTGAAGTTAGAGAGCCAAATGGAGTTGTTCTCCCACAAGAACCACTCGGCTGATCCTTCTTCAATATGCCCTTCACCAACATGCAGTGTTTCCTTGATTGAATTAGCTCTCGCACCAATATTTGCGTCTAGGTCCTTTGTATTGAGGGCTATCTGAAAACGGCTGTGGCACTAAAGTTGCCTGAGAATGTGGAGTTGGTGGCATGTGAAACCCGCATGTGGAGCATTCGTTTGTGTGGGATGCTCACCAAGCTTCATTTCAGTCCTAGGCACTCAAAGGGCACTAAGCATAGAGTGTGAAAACTGAGTTTCCTTGAGAGCTGCTTGGAAGCCTGATGGTGCATGAAGTTAGTGAGCCAAATGGAGTTGTTCTCCCACAAGAACCACTCTGCTGATCCTTCTTCAATATGCCCTTCACCAACATGCAGTGTTTCCTTGATTGAATTAGCTCTCACACCAATATTTGCGTCTAGAGCCTTTGCATTGAGGGCTATCTGAAATGGCTGTGGCGCTGAAGTTGCCTGAGAATGTGGAGTTGGTGGCATGTGAAACCCGCATGTGGAGCATTCGTTTGTGTAGGATGCTCACCAAGCTTCATTTCAGTCCTAGGCACTCAAAGGGCACTAAGCATAGGGTGTGAAAACTGAGTTTCCTTGAGAGCTGTTTGGAAGCCTGATGGTGTGTGAAGTTAGTGAGCCAAATGGAGTTGTTCTCCCACAAGAACCACTCGGCTGATCCTTCTGCAATATGCCCTTCACCAACATGCAGTGTTTCCTTGATTGAATTAGCTCTCACACCAATATTTGCGTCTAGAGCCTTTGCATTGAGGGCTATCTGAAAACGGCTGTGGCGCTGAAGTTGCCTGAGAATGTGGAGTTGGTGGCATGTGAAACCCGCATGTGGAGCATTCGTTTGTGTGGGATGCTCTACCAGGTTCATTCCTAGATAATGCACTCAAAGGGCACTAAGCATAGAGTGTGAAAACTGAGTTTAATGGAGAGCTGCTTGGAAGCCTGATGGTGTGTGAAGTTAGTGAGCCAAATGGAGTTGTTCTCCCACAAGAACCACTCGGCTGATCCTTCTTCAATATGCCCTTCACCAGCATGCAGTGTTTCCTTGATTGAATTAGCTCTCACACCAATATTTGCGTCTAGAGCCTTTGCATTGAGGGCTATCTGAAAACGGCTGTGGCGCTGAAGTTGCCTGAGAATGTGGAGTTGGTGGCATGTGAAACCCGCATGTGGAGCATTCGTTTGTGTGGGATGCTCTACGAGGTTCATTCCTAGATAATGCACTCAAAGGGCACTAAGCATAGAGTGTGAAAACTGAGTTTCCTTGAGAGCTGCTTGGAAGCCTGATGGTGTGTGAAGTTAGTGAGCCAAATGGAGTTGTTCTTCCACAAGAACCACTCGGCTGATCCTTCTTCAATATGCCCTTCACCAACATGCAATGTTTCCTTGATTGAATTAGCTCTCACACCAATATTTGCGTCTAGAGCCTTTGCATTGAGGGCTATCTG
>NW_026699765.1:0-141694 GCF_030435755.1 Ochotona princeps | reverse complement strand
TGGCTGAAAATGGCATTGGCGCTGAAGTTCTCTCTGAACGTGGTGTTGTCTGCCTTTCAAAGGAGCAGCTAGAGCATTGCTTTACTAGAAGCAGAATAAGCTCTGTTTCACTATAATGTGTTCTATAGCTATTTGGCACATTGGGACAAAACTGCTTTTGCGTGCGAAATGGGTTTAATTGTGAAGCAGTTTCTCAGGTAAGACTTCAATGAAGTTGGTTTCAAACAATCGCGACGCTGCCCAGTCATCCGGAGTATAAGCTTCGTCAACATGCCTGCATTGTGTCACTGTGGCTAACATGTACTTAGTGCTGCAACTGGAGCCAGAGGCTTGCTTTATAAGCGTAGCTGAAAATGGCTTTGGCGCTGAAGTTCTCTCTGAACGTGGAGTTGGCTGCCTTTCAAAGGAGAAGCTAGAGCGTTGCTTTGAGTAGAAGCAAAATAAGCTCTGTTTCACTATAATGTGTTCTATGGCTATTTCTCCCTTTGGGACAAAACTGGATTTTCGTGCCAAACGGGTTTAATCGTGAAGATGTTTCTCAGGTGAGACTTCAATGAAGTTGGTTTCAAACAATCGCGACTCTGCCTAGTCATCCGGAGTATAAGCTTCATCCACATGCTGCATTGTGTCACTGTAGCTAACATGTACTTAGTGCTGCAACTGGAGCCAGAGGCTTGGTTTATAAGCTTGGCTGAAAATGGCTTTGGCGCTGAAGATCTCTCTGAACGTGGAGTTGTCTGCCTTTCAAATAAGCAGCTATAGCATTTCTTTGACTAGATGCACAATAAGCTCTGTTTCACTATAATGTATTCTATGGCTATTTCGCACATTGGGACAAAACTGCTTTTCGTGCGAAACGGGTTTCATCGTGAAGATGTTTCTCAGGTGAGACTTCAACGAAGTTGGTTTCAAACAAACGTGGTTCTGCCCTGTCATCCGGAGTATAAGCTTCATCAACATGCTGCGTTTTGGCACTGTAACTAACATGTACTTAGTGCTGCAACTGGAGCCAGAGGCTTGGTTTATAAGCGTGGCTGAAAATGGCATTGGCGCTGAAGTTCTCTCTGAACGTGGAGTTGTCTGCCTTTGAAAGGAGCAGCTAGAGCATTGCTTTACTAGAAGCAGAATAAGCTCTGTTTCACTATAATGTGTTCTATAGCTATTTCGCACATTGGGACAAAACTGCTTTTTCGTGCGAAATGGGTTTAATTGTGAAGCTGTTTCTCAGGTGAGACTTCAATGAAGTTGGTTTCAAACAAACGTGATTCTGCCCTGTCATCCGGAGTATAAGCTTCATCAACATGCTGCGTTTTGGCACTGTAGCTAACATGTACTTAGTGCTGCAACTGGAGCCAGAGGCTTGGTTTATAAGCGTGGCTGAAAATGGCTTTGGCGCTGAAGTTCTCTCTGAACGTGGAGTTGGCTGCCTTTCAAACGAGCAGCTAGAGCATTGCTTTGAGTAGAAGCACCAAAAGCTCTGTTTCACTATAATGTGTTCTATGGCTATTTCGCACATTGGGACAAAACTGGTTTTTCGTGCCAAACGGGTTTCATCGTGAAGCTGTTTCTCAGAAGAGACTTCAATGAAGTTGGTTACAAACAAACGCGACGCTGCCCTGTCATCCGGAGCATCAGTTTCATCCACATGCTGAGTTGCGTCACTTTAGCTAACATGTACTTAGTGCTGCAACTGGAGCCAGAGGCTTGGCGTATAAGCGTAGCTGAAAATGGCTTTGGGGCTGAAGTTCTCTCTGAAGGTGGAGTTGTTTGCCTTTCAAAGGAGCAGCTAGAGCGTTGCTTTGAGTAGAAGCAAAATAAGCTCTGTTTCACTATAATGTGTTCTATGGCTATTTCGCACAATGGGACAAAACTGGATTTTCGTGCCAAACGGGTTTCATCGTGAAGATGTTTCTCAGGTGAGATTTCAATGAAGTTGGTTTCAAACAAACGTGATTCTGCCCAGTCATCCGGAGTATAAGCTTCATCAACATGCTGCGTTTTGGCACTGTAGCTAACATGTACTTAGTGCTGCAACTGGAGCCAGAGGCTTGGTTTATAAGTGTAGCTGAAAATGGCTTTGGCGCTGAAGTTCTCTCTGAACGTGGAGTTGGCTGCCTTTCAAATAAGCAGCTAGAGCATTTCTTTGAGTAGAAGCACAATAAGCTCTGTTTCACTATAATGTGTTCTATGGCTATTTCGCCCTTTGGGACAAATCTGGTTTTTCGTGCCAAACGAGTTTAATTGTGAAGCTGTTTCTCAGGTGAGACTTCAATGAAGTTGGTTTCAAACAAACGTGATTCTGCCCTGTCATGCGGAGTATAAGCTTCATCCACATGCTGCGTTTTGGCACTGTAACTAACATGTACTTAGTGCTGCAACTGGAGCCAGAGGCTTGGTTTATAAGCTTGGCTGAAAATGGCTTTGGCGCTGAAGTTCTCTCTGAACGTGGAGTTGGCTGCCTTTCAAAGGAGCAGCTAGAGCATTGCTTTGACTAGAAGCACAATAAGCTCTGTTTCACTATAATGTGTTCTATAGCTATTTCGCACATTGGGACAAAACTGGTTTTTCGTGCGAAACGGGTTTAATTGTGAAGCTGTTTCTCAGATGAGACTTCAATGAAGTTGGTTTCAAACAAACGTGATTCTGCCCAGTCATCCGGAGTATAAGCTTCATCCACATGCTGCATTGTGTCACTGTAGCTAACATGTACTTAGTGCTGCAACTGGAGCCAGAGGCTTGGTGTATAAGCTTGGCTGAAAATGGCTTTGGCGCTGAAGTTCTCTCTGAACGTGGAGTTGTCTGCCTTTCAAAGGAGAAGCTAGAGCGTTGCTTTGAGTAGAAGCAAAATAAGCTCTGTTTCACTATAATGTGTTCTATGGCTATTTCGCACAATGACACAAAACTGGATTTTCGTGCCAAACGGGTTTCATCGTGAAGATGTTTCTCAGGTGAGACTTCAATGAAGTTGGTTTCAAACAAACGTGATTCTGCCCTGTCATCCGGAGTATAAGCTTCATCAACATGCTGCGTTTTGGCACTGTAGCTAACATGTACTTAGTGCTGCAACTGGAGCCAGAGGCTTGGTTTATAAGCGTGGCTGAAAATGGCTTTGGCGCTGAAGATCTCTCTGAACGTGGAGTTGTCTGCCTTTCACATAAGCAGCTATAGCATTTCTTTGACTAGATGCACAATAAGCTCTGTTTCACTATAATGTGTTCTATGGCTATTTCGCACATTGGGACAAAACTGCTTTTCGTGCGAAACGGGTTTCATCGTGAAGCTGTTTCTCAGGTGAGACTTCAACGAAGTTGGTTTCAAACAAACGTGGTTCTGCCCTGTCATCCGGAGTATAAGCTTCATCAACATGCTGCGTTTTGGCACTGTAGCTAACATGTACTTAGTGCTGCAACTGGAGCCAGAGGCTTGGTTTATAAGCGTGGCTGAAAATGGCTTTGGCGCTGAAGTTCTCTCTGAACGTGGAGTTGTCTGCCTTTCAAAGGAGCAGCTAGAGCATTGCTTTGAGTGCAAGCAGAATAAGCTCTGTTTCACTATAATGTGTTCTATAGCTATTTCGCACATTGGGACAAAACTGCTTTTTCGTGCGAAATGGGTTTAATTGTGAAGCTGTTTCTCAGGTGAGACTTCAATGAAGTTGGTTTCAAACAAACGTGATTCTGCCCTGTCATCCGGAGTATAAGCTTCATCAACATGCTGCGTTTTGGCACTGTAGCTAACATGTACTTAGTGCTGCAACTGGAGCCAGAGGCTTGGTTTATAAGCTTGGCTGAAAATGGCTTTGGCGCTGAAGTTCTCTCTGAACGTGGAGTTGTCTGCCTTTCAAACGAGCAGCTAGAGCATTGCTTTGAGTAGAAGCACCAAAAGCTCTGTTTCACTATAATGTATTCTATGGCTATTTCGCACATTGGGACAAAACTGGTTTTTCGTGCGAAACGGGTTTCATCGTGAAGCTGTTTCTCAGAAGAGACTTCAATGAAGTTGGTTACAAACAAACGCGACGCTGCCCTGTCATCCGGAGCATCAGTTTCATCCACATGCTGAGTTGCATCACTTTAGCTAACATGTACTTAGTGCTGCAACTGGAGCCAGAGGCTTGGCGTATAAGCGTAGCTGAAAATGGCTTTGGGGCTGAAGTTCTCTCTGAACGTGGAGTTGGCTGCCTTTCAAAGGAGCAGCTAGAGCGTTGCTTTGAGTAGAAGCAAAATAAGCTCTGTTTTACTATAATGTGTTCTATGGCTATTTCGCACAATGGGACAAAACTGGTTTTTCGTGCGAAACGGGTTTCATCGTGAAGATATTTCTCAGGTGAGACTTCAACGAAGTTGGTTTCAAACAAACGTGATTATGCCCTGTCATCCAGAGTATAAGCTTCATCAACATGCTGCGTTTTGGCACTGTAACTAACATGTACTTAGTGCTGCAACTGGAGCCACAGGCTTGGTTTATAAGCGTGGCTGAAAATGGCATTGGCGCTGAAGTTCTCTCTGAACGTGGAGTTGTCTGCCTTTCAAAGGAGCAGCTAGAGCATTGCTTTACTAGAAGCAGAATAAGCTCTGTTTCACTATAATGTGTTCTATAGCTATTTGGCACATTGGGACAAAACTGCTTTTGCGTGCGAAATGGGTTTAATTGTGAAGCAGTTTCTCAGGTAAGACTTCAATGAAGTTGGTTTCAAACAATCGCGACGCTGCCCAGTCATCCGGAGTATAAGCTTCGTCAACATGCTGCATTGTGTCACTGTAGCTAACATGTACTTAGTGCTGCAACTGGAGCCAGAGGCTTGCTTTATAAGCGTAGCTGAAAATGGCTTTGGCGCTGAAGTTCTCTCTGAACGTGGAGTTGTCTGCCTTTCAAAGGAGAAGCTAGAGCGTTGCTTTGAGTAGAAGCAAAATAAGCTCTGTTTCACTATAATGTGTTCTATGGCTATTTCTCCCTTTGGGACAAAACTGGATTTTCGTGCCAAACGGGTTTAATCGTGAAGATGTTTCTCAGGTGAGACTTCAATGAAGTTGGTTTCAAACAATCGCGACTCTGCCTAGTCATCCGGAGTATAAGCTTCATCCACATGCTGCATTGTGTCACTGTAGCTAACATGTACTTAGTGCTGCAACTGGAGCCAGAGGCTTGGTTTATAAGCTTGGCTGAAAATGGCTTTGGCGCTGAAGATCTCTCTGAACGTGGAGTTGTCTGCCTTTCAAATAAGCAGCTATAGCATTTCTTTGACTAGATGCACAATAAGCTCTGTTTCACTATAATGTATTCTATGGCTATTTCGCACATTGGGACAAAACTGCTTTTCGTGCGAAACGGGTTTCATCGTGAAGATGTTTCTCAGGTGAGACTTCAACGAAGTTGGTTTCAAACAAACGTGGTTCTGCCCTGTCATCTGGAGTATAAGCTTCATCAACATGCTGCGTTTTGGCACTGTAGCTAACATGTACTTAGTGCTGCAACTGGAGCCAGAGGCTTGGTTTATAAGCGTGGCTGAAAATGGCTTTGGCGCTGAAGTTCTCTCTGAACGTGGAGTTGGCTGCCTTTCAAACGAGCAGCTAGAGCATTGCTTTGAGTAGAAGCACCAAAAGCTCTGTTTCACTATAATGTGTTCTATGGCTATTTCGCACATTGGGACAAAACTGGTTTTTCGTGCCAAACGGGTTTCATCGTGAAGCTGTTTCTCAGAAGAGACTTCAATGAAGTTGGTTACAAACAAACGCGACGCTGCCCTGTCATCCGGAGCATCAGTTTCATCCACATGCTGAGTTGCGTCACTTTAGCTAACATGTACTTAGTGCTGCAACTGGAGCCAGAGGCTTGGCGTATAAGCGTAGCTGAAAATGGCTTTGGGGCTGAAGTTCTCTCTGAAGGTGGAGTTGTTTGCCTTTCAAAGGAGCAGCTAGAGCGTTGCTTTGAGTAGAAGCAAAATAAGCTCTGTTTCACTATAATGTGTTCTATGGCTATTTCGCACAATGGGACAAAACTGGATTTTCGTGCCAAACGGGTTTCATCGTGAAGATGTTTCTCAGGTGAGATTTCAATGAAGTTGGTTTCAAACAAACGTGATTCTGCCCTGTCATCCGGAGTATAAGCTTCATCAACATGCTGCGTTTTGGCACTGTAGCTAACATGTACTTAGTGCTGCAACTGGAGCCAGAGGCTTGGTTTATAAGTGTAGCTGAAAATGGCTTTGGCGCTGAAGTTCTCTCTGAACGTGGAGTTGGCTGCCTTTCAAATAAGCAGCTAGAGCATTTCTTTGAGTAGAAGCACAATAAGCTCTGTTTCACTATAATGTGTTCTATGGCTATTTCGCCCTTTGGGACAAATCTGGTTTTTCGTGCCAAACGAGTTTAATTGTGAAGCTGTTTCTCAGGTGAGACTTCAATGAAGTTGGTTTCAAACAAACGTGATTCTGCCCTGTCATGCGGAGTATAAGCTTCATCCACATGCTGCGTTTTGGCACTGTAACTAACAAGTACTTAGTGCTGCAACTGGAGCCAGAGGCTTGGTTTATAAGCTTGGCTGAAAATGGCTTTGGCGCTGAAGTTCTCTCTGAACGTGGAGTTGGCTGCCTTTCAAAGGAGCAGCTAGAGCATTGCTTTGACTAGAAGCACAATAAGCTCTGTTTCACTATAATGTGTTCTATAGCTATTTCGCACATTGGGACAAAACTGGTTTTTCGTGCGAAACGGGTTTAATTGTGAAGCTGTTTCTCAGATGAGACTTCAATGAAGTTGGTTTCAAACAAATGTGATTCTGCCCAGTCATCCGGAGTATAAGCTTCATCCACATGCTGCATTGTGTCACTGTAGCTAACATGTACTTAGTGCTGCAACTGGAGCCAGAGGCTTGGTGTATAAGCTTGGCTGAAAATGGCTTTGGCGCTGAAGTTCTCTCTGAACGTGGAGTTGGCTGCCTTTCAAAGGAGCAGCTAGAGCGTTGCTTTGACTAGAAGCAAAATAAGCTCTGTTTCAGTATAATGTGTTCTATGGCTATTTCGCACATTGGGACAAAACTGCTTTTCGTGCGAAACGGGTTTCATCGTGAAGATGTTTCTCAGGTGAGACTTCAACGAAGTTGGTTTCAAACAAACGTGGTTCTGCCCTGTCATCCGGAGTATAAGCTTCATCAACATGCTGCGTTTTGGCACTGTAGCTAACATGTACTTAGTGCTGCAACTGGAGCCAGAAGCTTGGTTTATAAGCGTGGCTGAAAATGGCTTTGGCGCTGAAGTTCTCTCTGAACGTGGAGTTGGCTGCCTTTCAAACGAGCAGCTAGAGCATTGCTTTGAGTAGAAGCACCAAAAGCTCTGTTTCACTATAATGTGTTCTATGGCTATTTCGCACATTGGGACAAAACTGGTTTTTCGTGCCAAACGGGTTTCATCGTGAAGCTGTTTCTCAGAAGAGACTTCAATGAAGTTGGTTACAAACAAACGCGACGCTGCCCTGTCATCCGGAGCATCAGTTTCATCCACATGCTGAGTTGCGTCACTTTAGCTAACATGTACTTAGTGCTGCAACTGGAGCCAGAGGCTTGGCGTATAAGCGTAGCTGAAAATGGCTTTGGGGCTGAAGTTCTCTCTGAAGGTGGAGTTGTTTGCCTTTCAAAGGAGCAGCTAGAGCGTTGCTTTGAGTAGAAGCAAAATAAGCTCTGTTTCACTATAATGTGTTCTATGGCTATTTCGCACAATGGGACAAAACTGGATTTTCGTGCCAAACGGGTTTCATCGTGAAGATGTTTCTCAGGTGAGATTTCAATGAAGTTGGTTTCAAACAAACGTGATTCTGCCCTGTCATCCGGAGTATAAGCTTCATCAACATGCTGCGTTTTGGCACTGTAACTAACATGTACTTAGTGCTGCAACTGGAGCCAGAGGCTTGGTTTATAAGCGTGGCTGAAAATGGCATTGGCGCTGAAGTTCTCTCTGAACGTGGAGTTGTCTGCCTTTGAAAGGAGCAGCTAGAGCATTGCTTTGAGTAGAAGCACCAAAAGCTCTGTTTCACTATAATGTATTCTATGGCTATTTCGCACATTGGGACAAAACTGGTTTTTCGTGCGAAACGGGTTTCATCGTGAAGCTGTTTCTCAGAAGAGACTTCAATGAAGTTGGTTACAAACAAACGCGACGCTGCCCTGTCATCCGGAGCATCAGTTTCATCCACATGCTGAGTTGCATCACTTTAGCTAACATGTACTTAGTGCTGCAACTGGAGCCAGAGGCTTGGCGTATAAGCGTAGCTGAAAATGGCTTTGGGGCTGAAGTTCTCTCTGAACGTGGAGTTGGCTGCCTTTCAAAGGAGCAGCTAGAGCGTTGCTTTGAGTAGAAGCAAAATAAGCTCTGTTTCACCATAATGTGTTCTATGGCTATTTCGCACAATGGGACAAAACTGGTTTTTCGTGCGAAACGGGTTTCATCGTGAAGATATTTCTCAGGTGAGACTTCAACGAAGTTGGTTTCAAACAAACGTGATTATGCCCTGTCATCCAGAGTATAAGCTTCATCAACATGCTGCGTTTTGGCACTGTAACTAACATGTACTTAGTGCTGCAACTGGAGCCAGAGGCTTGGTTTATAAGCGTGGCTGAAAATGGCATTGGCGCTGAAGTTCTCTCTGAACGTGGAGTTGTCTGCCTTTCAAAGGAGCAGCTAGAGCATTGCTTTACTAGAAGCAGAATAAGCTCTGTTTCACTATAATGTGTTCTATAGCTATTTGGCACATTGGGACAAAACTGCTTTTGCGTGCGAAATGGGTTTAATTGTGAAGCAGTTTCTCAGGTAAGACTTCAATGAAGTTGGTTTCAAACAATCGCGACGCTGCCCAGTCATCCGGAGTATAAGCTTCGTCCACATGCTGCATTGTGTCACTGTGGCTAACATGTACTTAGTGCTGCAACTGGAGCCAGAGGCTTGCTTTATAAGCGTAGCTGAAAATGGCTTTGGCGCTGAAGTTCTCTCTGAACGTGGAGTTGGCTGCCTTTCAAAGGAGAAGCTAGAGCGTTGCTTTGAGTAGAAGCAAAATAAGCTCTGTTTCACTATAATGTGTTCTATGGCTATTTCTCCCTTTGGGACAAAACTGGATTTTCGTGCCAAACGGGTTTAATCGTGAAGATGTTTCTCAGGTGAGACTTCAATGAAGTTGGTTTCAAACAATCGCGACTCTGCCTAGTCATCCGGAGTATAAGCTTCATCCACATGCTGCATTGTGTCACTGTAGCTAACATGTACTTAGTGCTGCAACTGGAGCCAGAGGCTTGGTTTATAAGCTTGGCTGAAAATGGCTTTGGCGCTGAAGATCTCTCTGAACGTGGAGTTGTCTGCCTTTCAAATAAGCAGCTATAGCATTTCTTTGACTAGATGCACAATAAGCTCTGTTTCACTATAATGTATTCTATGGCTATTTCGCACATTGGGACAAAACTG
This sequence comes from Ochotona princeps, assembly GCF_030435755.1. Lineage (NCBI taxonomy): Eukaryota > Metazoa > Chordata > Mammalia > Lagomorpha > Ochotonidae > Ochotona > Ochotona princeps. The sequence goes on along the minus strand of NW_026699765.1, from coordinate 132,258 downwards.
CTTTTCGTGCGAAACGGGTTTCATCGTGAAGATGTTTCTCAGGTGAGACTTCAACGAAGTTGGTTTCAAACAAACGTGGTTCTGCCCTGTCATCCGGAGTATAAGCTTCATCAACATGCTGCGTTTTGGCACTGTAACTAACATGTACTTAGTGCTGCAACTGGAGCCAGAGGCTTGGTTTATAAGCGTGGCTGAAAATGGCATTGGCGCTGAAGTTCTCTCTGAACGTGGAGTTGTCTGCCTTTGAAAGGAGCAGCTAGAGCATTGCTTTACTAGAAGCAGAATAAGCTCTGTTTCACTATAATGTGTTCTATAGCTATTTCGCACATTGGGACAAAACTGCTTTTTCGTGCGAAATGGGTTTAATTGTGAAGCTGTTTCTCAGGTGAGACTTCAATGAAGTTGGTTTCAAACAAACGTGATTCTGCCCTGTCATCCGGAGTATAAGCTTCATCAACATGCTGCGTTTTGGCACTGTAGCTAACATGTACTTAGTGCTGCAACTGGAGCCAGAGGCTTGGTTTATAAGCGTGGCTGAAAATGGCTTTGGCGCTGAAGTTCTCTCTGAACGTGGAGTTGGCTGCCTTTCAAACGAGCAGCTAGAGCATTGCTTTGAGTAGAAGCACCAAAAGCTCTGTTTCACTATAATGTGTTCTATGGCTATTTCGCACATTGGGACAAAACTGGTTTTTCGTGCCAAACGGGTTTCATCGTGAAGCTGTTTCTCAGAAGAGACTTCAATGAAGTTGGTTACAAACAAACGCGACGCTGCCCTGTCATCCGGAGCATCAGTTTCATCCACATGCTGAGTTGCGTCACTTTAGCTAACATGTACTTAGTGCTGCAACTGGAGCCAGAGGCTTGGCGTATAAGCGTAGCTGAAAATGGCTTTGGGGCTGAAGTTCTCTCTGAAGGTGGAGTTGTTTGCCTTTCAAAGGAGCAGCTAGAGCGTTGCTTTGAGTAGAAGCAAAATAAGCTCTGTTTCACTATAATGTGTTCTATGGCTATTTCGCACAATGGGACAAAACTGGATTTTCGTGCCAAACGGGTTTCATCGTGAAGATGTTTCTCAGGTGAGATTTCAATGAAGTTGGTTTCAAACAAACGTGATTCTGCCCAGTCATCCGGAGTATAAGCTTCATCAACATGCTGCGTTTTGGCACTGTAGCTAACATGTACTTAGTGCTGCAACTGGAGCCAGAGGCTTGGTTTATAAGTGTAGCTGAAAATGGCTTTGGCGCTGAAGTTCTCTCTGAACGTGGAGTTGGCTGCCTTTCAAATAAGCAGCTAGAGCATTTCTTTGAGTAGAAGCACAATAAGCTCTGTTTCACTATAATGTGTTCTATGGCTATTTCGCCCTTTGGGACAAATCTGGTTTTTCGTGCCAAACGAGTTTAATTGTGAAGCTGTTTCTCAGGTGAGACTTCAATGAAGTTGGTTTCAAACAAACGTGATTCTGCCCTGTCATGCGGAGTATAAGCTTCATCCACATGCTGCGTTTTGGCACTGTAACTAACATGTACTTAGTGCTGCAACTGGAGCCAGAGGCTTGGTTTATAAGCTTGGCTGAAAATGGCTTTGGCGCTGAAGTTCTCTCTGAACGTGGAGTTGGCTGCCTTTCAAAGGAGCAGCTAGAGCATTGCTTTGACTAGAAGCACAATAAGCTCTGTTTCACTATAATGTGTTCTATAGCTATTTCGCACATTGGGACAAAACTGGTTTTTCGTGCGAAACGGGTTTAATTGTGAAGCTGTTTCTCAGATGAGACTTCAATGAAGTTGGTTTCAAACAAACGTGATTCTGCCCAGTCATCCGGAGTATAAGCTTCATCCACATGCTGCATTGTGTCACTGTAGCTAACATGTACTTAGTGCTGCAACTGGAGCCAGAGGCTTGGTGTATAAGCTTGGCTGAAAATGGCTTTGGCGCTGAAGTTCTCTCTGAACGTGGAGTTGGCTGCCTTTCAAAGGAGAAGCTAGAGCGTTGCTTTGAGTAGAAGCAAAATAAGCTCTGTTTCACTATAATGTGTTCTATGGCTATTTCGCACAATGACACAAAACTGGATTTTCGTGCCAAACGGGTTTCATCGTGAAGATGTTTCTCAGGTGAGACTTCAATGAAGTTGGTTTCAAACAAACGTGATTCTGCCCTGTCATCCGGAGTATAAGCTTCATCAACATGCTGCGTTTTGGCACTGTAGCTAACATGTACTTAGTGCTGCAACTGGAGCCAGAGGCTTGGTTTATAAGCGTGGCTGAAAATGGCTTTGGCGCTGAAGATCTCTCTGAACGTGGAGTTGTCTGCCTTTCACATAAGCAGCTATAGCATTTCTTTGACTAGATGCACAATAAGCTCTGTTTCACTATAATGTGTTCTATGGCTATTTCGCACATTGGGACAAAACTGCTTTTCGTGCGAAACGGGTTTCATCGTGAAGCTGTTTCTCAGGTGAGACTTCAACGAAGTTGGTTTCAAACAAACGTGGTTCTGCCCTGTCATCCGGAGTATAAGCTTCATCAACATGCTGCGTTTTGGCACTGTAGCTAACATGTACTTAGTGCTGCAACTGGAGCCAGAGGCTTGGTTTATAAGCGTGGCTGAAAATGGCTTTGGCGCTGAAGTTCTCTCTGAACGTGGAGTTGTCTGCCTTTCAAAGGAGCAGCTAGAGCATTGCTTTGAGTGCAAGCAGAATAAGCTCTGTTTCACTATAATGTGTTCTATAGCTATTTCGCACATTGGGACAAAACTGCTTTTTCGTGCGAAATGGGTTTAATTGTGAAGCTGTTTCTCAGGTGAGACTTCAATGAAGTTGGTTTCAAACAAACGTGATTCTGCCCTGTCATCCGGAGTATAAGCTTCATCAACATGCTGCGTTTTGGCACTGTAGCTAACATGTACTTAGTGCTGCAACTGGAGCCAGAGGCTTGGTTTATAAGCTTGGCTGAAAATGGCTTTGGCGCTGAAGTTCTCTCTGAACGTGGAGTTGGCTGCCTTTCAAACGAGCAGCTAGAGCATTGCTTTGAGTAGAAGCACCAAAAGCTCTGTTTCACTATAATGTATTCTATGGCTATTTCGCACATTGGGACAAAACTGGTTTTTCGTGCGAAACGGGTTTCATCGTGAAGCTGTTTCTCAGAAGAGACTTCAATGAAGTTGGTTACAAACAAACGCGACGCTGCCCTGTCATCCGGAGCATCAGTTTCATCCACATGCTGAGTTGCATCACTTTAGCTAACATGTACTTAGTGCTGCAACTGGAGCCAGAGGCTTGGCGTATAAGCGTAGCTGAAAATGGCTTTGGGGCTGAAGTTCTCTCTGAACGTGGAGTTGGCTGCCTTTCAAAGGAGCAGCTAGAGCGTTGCTTTGAGTAGAAGCAAAATAAGCTCTGTTTTACTATAATGTGTTCTATGGCTATTTCGCACAATGGGACAAAACTGGTTTTTCGTGCGAAACGGGTTTCATCGTGAAGATATTTCTCAGGTGAGACTTCAACGAAGTTGGTTTCAAACAAACGTGATTATGCCCTGTCATCCAGAGTATAAGCTTCATCCACATGCTGTGTTTTGGCACTGTAACTAACATGTACTTAGTGCTGCAACTGGAGCCACAGGCTTGGTTTATAAGCGTGGCTGAAAATGGCATTGGCGCTGAAGTTCTCTCTGAACGTGGAGTTGTCTGCCTTTCAAAGGAGCAGCTAGAGCATTGCTTTACTAGAAGCAGAATAAGCTCTGTTTCACTATAATGTGTTCTATAGCTATTTGGCACATTGGGACAAAACTGCTTTTGCGTGCGAAATGGGTTTAATTGTGAAGCAGTTTCTCAGGTAAGACTTCAATGAAGTTGGTTTCAAACAATCGCGACGCTGCCCAGTCATCCGGAGTATAAGCTTCGTCAACATGCTGCATTGTGTCACTGTAGCTAACATGTACTTAGTGCTGCAACTGGAGCCAGAGGCTTGCTTTATAAGCGTAGCTGAAAATGGCTTTGGCGCTGAAGTTCTCTCTGAACGTGGAGTTGTCTGCCTTTCAAAGGAGAAGCTAGAGCGTTGCTTTGAGTAGAAGCAAAATAAGCTCTGTTTCACTATAATGTGTTCTATGGCTATTTCTCCCTTTGGGACAAAACTGGATTTTCGTGCCAAACGGGTTTAATCGTGAAGATGTTTCTCAGGTGAGACTTCAACGAAGTTGGTTTCAAACAAACGTGGTTCTGCCCTGTCATCCGGAGTATAAGCTTCATCAACATGCTGCGTTTTGGCACTGTAGCTAACATGTACTTAGTGCTGCAACTGGAGCCAGAGGCTTGGTTTATAAGCGTGGCTGAAAATGGCTTTGGCGCTGAAGTTCTCTCTGAACGTGGAGTTGGCTGCCTTTCAAACGAGCAGCTAGAGCATTGCTTTGAGTAGAAGCACCAAAAGCTCTGTTTCACTATAATGTGTTCTATGGCTATTTCACACATTGGGACAAAACTGGTTTTTCGTGCCAAACGGGTTTCATCGTGAAGCTGTTTCTCAGAAGAGACTTCAATGAAGTTGGTTACAAACAAACGCGACGCTGCCCTGTCATGCGGAGCATCAGTTTCATCCACATGCTGAGTTGCATCACTTTAGCTAACATGTACTTAGTGCTGCAACTGGAGCCAGAGGCTTGGCGTATAAGCGTAGCTGAAAATGGCTTTGGCGCTGAAGTTCTCTCTGAACGTGGAGTTGGCTGCCTTTCAAAGGAGCAGCTAGAGCGTTGCTTTGAGTAGAAGCAAAATAAGCTCTGTTTCACTATAATGTGTTCTATGGCTATTTCGCACAATGGGACAAAACTGGATTTTCGTGCCAAACGGGTTTCATCGTGAAGATGTTTCTCAGGTGAGATTTCAATGAAGTTGGTTTCAAACAAACGTGATTCTGCCCAGTCATCCGGAGTATAAGCTTCATCAACATGCTGCGTTTTGGCACTGTAGCTAACATGTACTTAGTGCTGCAACTGGAGCCAGAGGCTTGGTTTATAAGTGTAGCTGAAAATGGCTTTGGCGCTGAAGTTCTCTCTGAACGTGGAGTTGGCTGCCTTTCAAAGGAGAACTATAGCGTTTCTTTGAGTAGAAGCACAATAAGCTCTGTTTCACTATAATGTGTTCTATGGCTATTTCGTCCTTTGGGACAAATCTTGTTTTTCGTGCGAAACGGGTTTCATCGTGAAGCTGTTTCTCAGGTGAGACTTCAATGAAGTTGGCTACAAACAAACTCGACGATGCCCTGTCATCCGGAGCATCAGTTTCATTCACATGCTGAGTTGCGTCACTCTAGCTAACATGTACTTAGTGCTGCAACTGGAGCCAGAGGCTTGGTGTATAAGCGTAGCTGAAAATGGCTTTGGCGCTGAAGATCTCTCTGAACGTGGAGTTGTTTGCCTTTCAAAGGAGCAGCTAGAGCATTGCTTTACTAGAAGCAGAATAAGCTCTGTTTCACTCTAATGTGTTCTATAGCTATTTCGCACATTGGGACAAAACTGCTTTTGCGTGCGAAATGGGTTTAATTGTGAAGCTGTTTCTCAGGTGAGACTTCAATGAAGTTGGTTTCAAACAAACGTGATTCTGCCCTGTCATCCGGAGTATAAGCTTCATCAACATGCTGCGTTTTGGCACTGTAGCTAACATGTACTTAGTGCTGCAACTGGAGCCAGAGGCTTGGTTTATAAGCTTGGCTGAAAATGGCTTTGGCGCTGAAGTTCTCTCTGAACGTGGAGTTGGCTGCCTTTCAAAGAAGCAGCTAGAGCGTTGCTTTGACTAGAAGCAAAATAAGCTCTGTTTCAGTATAATGTGTTCTATGGCTATTTCGCACATTGGGACAAAACTGCTTTTCGTGCGAAACGGGTTTCATCGTGAAGATGTTTCTCAGGTGAGACTTCAACGAAGTTGGTTTAAAACAAACGTGGTTCTGCCCTGTCATCCGGAGTATAAGCTTCATCAACATGCTGCGTTTTGGCACTGTAACTAACATGTACTTAGTGCTGCAACTGGAGCCAGAGGCTTGGTTTATAAGCGTGGCTGAAAATGGCATTGGCGCTGAAGTTCTCTCTGAACGTGGAGTTGTCTGCCTTTGAAAGGAGCAGCTAGAGCGTTGCTTTACTAGAAGCAAAATAAGCTCTGTTTCACTATAATGTGTTCTATAGCTATTTCGCACATTGGGACAAAACTGGTTTTTCGTGCGAAACGGGTTTCATTGTGAAGCTGTTTCTCAGATGAGACTTCAATGAAGTTGGTTTCAAACAAACGTGATTCTGCCCAGTCATCCGGAGTATAAGCTTCATCCACATGCTGCATTGTGTCACTGTAGCTAACATGTACTTAGTGCTGCAACTGGAGCCAGAGGCTTGGTTTATAAGCTTGGCTGAAAATGGCTTTGGCGCTGAAGTTCTCTCTGAACGTGGAGTTGGCTGCCTTTCAAAGAAGCATCTAGAGCGTTGCTTTGACTAGAAGCAAAATAAGCTCTGTTTCACTATAATGTATTCTATGGCTATTTCGCACATTGGGACAAAACTGGTTTTTCGTGCGAAACGGGTTTCATCGTGAAGCTGTTTCTCAGGTGAGACTTCAATGAAGTTGGTTACAAACAAACGCGACGCTGCCCTGTCATGCGGAGCATCAGTTTCATCCACATGCTGAGTTGCATCACTTTAGCTAACATGTACTTAGTGCTGCAACTGGAGCCAGAGGCTTGGCGTATAAGCGTAGCTGAAAATGGCTTTGGCGCTGAAGTTCTCTCTGAACGTGGAGTTGGCTGCCTTTCAAAGGAGCAGCTAGAGCGTTGCTTTGAGTAGAAGCAAAATAAGCTCTGTTTCACTATAATGTGTTCTATGGCTATTTCGCACAATGGGACAAAACTGGATTTTCGTGCCAAACGGGTTTCATCGTGAAGATGTTTCTCAGGTGAGATTTCAATGAAGTTGGTTTCAAACAAACGTGATTCTGCCCAGTCATCCGGAGTATAAGCTTCATCAACATGCTGCGTTTTGGCACTGTAGCTAACATGTACTTAGTGCTGCAACTGGAGCCAGAGGCTTGGTTTATAAGTGTAGCTGAAAATGGCTTTGGCGCTGAAGTTCTCTCTGAACGTGGAGTTGGCTGCCTTTCAAAGGAGAACTATAGCGTTTCTTTGAGTAGAAGCACAATAAGCTCTGTTTCACTATAATGTGTTCTATGGCTATTTCGTCCTTTGGGACAAATCTTGTTTTTCGTGCGAAACGGGTTTCATCGTGAAGCTGTTTCTCAGGTGAGACTTCAATGAAGTTGGCTACAAACAAACTCGACGATGCCCTGTCATCCGGAGCATCAGTTTCATTCACATGCTGAGTTGCGTCACTCTAGCTAACATGTACTTAGTGCTGCAACTGGAGCCAGAGGCTTGGTGTATAAGCGTAGCTGAAAATGGCTTTGGCGCTGAAGATCTCTCTGAACGTGGAGTTGTTTGCCTTTCAAAGGAGCAGCTAGAGCATTGCTTTACTAGAAGCAGAATAAGCTCTGTTTCACTCTAATGTGTTCTATAGCTATTTCGCACATTGGGACAAAACTGCTTTTGCGTGCGAAATGGGTTTAATTGTGAAGCTGTTTCTCAGGTGAGACTTCAATGAAGTTGGTTTCAAACAAACGTGATTCTGCCCTGTCATCCGGAGTATAAGCTTCATCAACATGCTGCGTTTTGGCACTGTAGCTAACATGTACTTAGTGCTGCAACTGGAGCCAGAGGCTTGGTTTATAAGCTTGGCTGAAAATGGCTTTGGCGCTGAAGTTCTCTCTGAACGTGGAGTTGGCTGCCTTTCAAAGAAGCAGCTAGAGCGTTGCTTTGACTAGAAGCAAAATAAGCTCTGTTTCAGTATAATGTGTTCTATGGCTATTTCGCACATTGGGACAAAACTGCTTTTCGTGCGAAACGGGTTTCATCGTGAAGATGTTTCTCAGGTGAGACTTCAACGAAGTTGGTTTAAAACAAACGTGGTTCTGCCCTGTCATCCGGAGTATAAGCTTCATCAACATGCTGCGTTTTGGCACTGTAACTAACATGTACTTAGTGCTGCAACTGGAGCCAGAGGCTTGGTTTATAAGCGTGGCTGAAAATGGCATTGGCGCTGAAGTTCTCTCTGAACGTGGAGTTGTCTGCCTTTGAAAGGAGCAGCTAGAGCGTTGCTTTACTAGAAGCAAAATAAGCTCTGTTTCACTATAATGTGTTCTATAGCTATTTCGCACATTGGGACAAAACTGGTTTTTCGTGCGAAACGGGTTTCATTGTGAAGCTGTTTCTCAGATGAGACTTCAATGAAGTTGGTTTCAAACAAACGTGATTCTGCCCAGTCATCCGGAGTATAAGCTTCATCCACATGCTGCATTGTGTCACTGTAGCTAACATGTACTTAGTGCTGCAACTGGAGCCAGAGGCTTGGTTTATAAGCTTGGCTGAAAATGGCTTTGGCGCTGAAGTTCTCTCTGAACGTGGAGTTGGCTGCCTTTCAAAGAAGCATCTAGAGCGTTGCTTTGACTAGAAGCAAAATAAGCTCTGTTTCAGTATAATGTGTTCTATGGCTATTTCGCACATTGGGACAAAACTGCTTTTCGTGCGAAACGGGTTTCATCGTGAAGATGTTTCTCAGGTGAGACTTCAACGAAGTTGGTTTCAAACAAACGTGATTCTGCCCTGTCATCTGGAGTATAAGCTTCATCAACATGCTGCGTTTTGGCACTGTAACTAACATGTACTTAGTGCTGCAACTGGAGCCAGAGGCTTGGTTTATAAGCTTGGCTGAAAATGGCCTTGGCGCTGAAGATCTCTCTGAACGTGGAGTTGTCTGCCCTTCAAATAAGCAGCTATAGCATTTCTTTGACTAGATGCACAATAAGCTCTGTTTCACTATAATGTATTCTATGGCTATTTCGCACATTGGGACAAAACTGGTTTTTCGTGCGAAACGGGTTTCATCGTGAAGCTGTTTCTCAGGTGAGACTTCAATGAAGTTGGTTACAAACAAACGCGACGCTGCCCTGTCATGCGGAGCATCAGTTTCATCCACATGCTGAGTTGCATCACTTTAGCTAACATGTACTTAGTGCTGCAACTGGAGCCAGAGGCTTGGCGTATAAGCTTGGCTGAAAATGGCTTTGGCGCTGAAGTTCTCTCTGAACGTGGAGTTGGCTGCCTTTCAAAGGAGCAGCTAGAGCGTTGCTTTGAGTAGAAGCAAAATAAGCTCTGTTTCACTATAATGTGTTCTATGGCTATTTCGCACAATGGGACAAAACTGGATTTTCGTGCCAAACGGGTTTCATCGTGAAGATGTTTCTCAGGTGAGATTTCAATGAAGTTGGTTTCAAACAAACGTGATTCTGCCCAGTCATCCGGAGTATAAGCTTCATCAACATGCTGCGTTTTGGCACTGTAGCTAACATGTACTTAGTGCTGCAACTGGAGCCAGAGGCTTGGTTTATAAGCTTGGCTGAAAATGGCTTTGGCGCTGAAGTTCTCTCTGAACGTGGAGTTGGCTGCCTTTCAAAGAAGCAGCTAGAGCGTTGCTTTGACTAGAAGCAAAATAAGCTCTGTTTCAGTAAAATGTGTTCTATGGCTATTTCGCACATTGGGACAAAACTGCTTTTCGTGCGAAACGGGTTTCATCGTGAAGATGTTTCTCAGGTGAGACTTCAATGAAGTTGGTTTCAAACAAACGTGGTTCTGCCCTGTCATCCGGAGTATAAGCTTCATCAACATGCTGCGTTTTGGCACTGTAACTAACATGTACTTAGTGCTGCAACTGGAGCCAGAGGCTTGGTTTATAAGCGTGGCTGAAAATGGCATTGGCGCTGAAGTTCTCTCTGAACGTGGAGTTGTCTGCCTTTGAAAGGAGCAGCTAGAGCATTGCTTTACTAGAAGCAAAATAAGCTCTGTTTCACTATAATGTGTTCTATAGCTATTGGGCACATTGGGACAAAACTGCTTTTTCGTGCGAAACGGGTTTCATTGTGAAGCTGTTTCTCAGATGAGACTTCAATGAAGTTGGTTTCAAACAAACGTGATTCTGCCCAGTCATCCGGAGTATAAGCTTCATCCACATGCTGCATTGTGTCACTGTAGCTAACATGTACTTAGTGCTGCAACTGGAGCCAGAGGCTTGGTTTATAAGCGTGGCTGAAAATGGCTTTGGCGCTGAAGTTCTCTCTGAACGTGGAGTTGGCTGCCTTTCAAAGAAGCAGCTAGAGCGTTGCTTTGACTAGAAGCAAAATAAGCTCTGTTTCAGTATAATGTATTCTATGGCTATTTCGCACATTGGGACAAAACTGCTTTTCGTGCGAAACGGGTTTCATCGTGAAGATGTTTCTCAGGTGAGACTTCAATGAAGTTGGTTTCAAACAAACGTGGTTCTGCCCTGTCATCCGGAGTATAAGCTTCATCAACATGCTGCGTTTTGGCACTGTAACTAACATGTACTTAGTGCTGCAACTGGAGCCAGAGGCTTGGTTTATAAGCGTGGCTGAAAATGGCATTGGCGCTGAAGTTCTCTCTGAACGTGGAGTTGTCTGCCTTTGAAAGGAGCAGCTAGAGCATTGCTTTACTAGAAGCAAAATAAGCTCTGTTTCACTATAATGTGTTCTATAGCTATTTCGCACATTGGGACAAAACTGCTTTTTCGTGCGAAATGGGTTTAATTGTGAAGCTGTTTCTCAGGTGAGACTTCAATGAAGTTGGTTTCAAACAAACGTGATTCTGCCCTGTCATCCGGAGTATAAGCTTCATCAACATGCTGCGTTTTGGCACTGTAGCTAACATGTACTTAGTGCTGCAACTGGAGCCAGAGGCTTGGTTTATAAGCGTGGCTGAAAATGGCATTGGCGCTGAAGTTCTCTCTGAACGTGGAGTTGTCTGCCTTTGAAAGGAGCAGCTAGAGCATTGCTTTACTAGAAGCAGAATAAGCTCTGTTTCACTATAATGTGTTCTATAGCTATTGGGCACATTGGGACAAAACTGCTTTTTCGTGCGAAACGGGTTTCATCGTGAAGCTGTTTCTCAGGTGAGACTTCAATGAAGTTGGTTACAAACAAACGCGAAGCTGCCCTGTCATCCTGAGCATCAGTTTCATCCACATGCTGAGTTGCGTTACTCTAGCTAACATGTACTTAGTCCTGCAACTGGAGCCAGAGGCTTGGTGTATAAACGTAGCTGAAAATGGCTTTGGCGCTGAAGTTCTCTCTGAACGTGGAGTTGTCTGCCTTTCAAACGAGCAGCTAGAGCATTGCTTTGAGTAGAAGCACCAAAAGCTCTGTTTCACTATAATGTATTCTATGGCTATTTCGCACATTGGGACAAAACTGGTTTTTCGTGCGAAACGGGTTTCATCGTGAAGCTGTTTCTCAGAAGAGACTTCAATGAAGTTGGTTACAAACAAACGCGACGCTGCCCTGTCATCCGGAGCATCAGTTTCATCCACATGCTGAGTTGCGTCACTTTAGCTAACATGTACTTAGTGCTGCAACTGGAGCCAGAGGCTTGGCGTATAAGCGTAGCTGAAAATGGCTTTGGGGCTGAAGTTCTCTCTGAACGTGGAGTTGGCTGCCTTTCAAAGGAGCAGCTAGAGCGTTGCTTTGAGTAGAAGCAAAATAAGCTCTGTTTCACTATAATGTGTTCTATGGCTATTTAGCACAATGGGACAAAACTGGATTTTCGTGCCAAACGGGTTTAGTCGTGAAGATGTTTCTCAGGTGAGACTTCAATGAAGTTGGTTTAAAACAAACGTGATTCTGCCCTGTCATCCGGAGTATAAGCTTCATCAACATGCTGCGTTTTGGCACTGTAGCTAACATGTACTTAGTGCTGCAACTGGAGCCAGAGGCTTGGTTTATAAGCGTAGCTGAAAATGGCTTTGGCGCTGAAGATCTCTCTGAACGTGGAGTTGGCTGCCTTTCAAATAAGCAGCTAGAGCATTTCTTTGACTAGATGCACAATAAGCTCTGTTTCACTATAATGTATTCTATGGCTATTTCGCACATTGGGACAAAACCGGTTTTTCGTGCGAAACGGGTTTCATCGTGAAGATGTTTCTCAGGTGAGACTTCAATGAAGTTGGTTTCAAACAAACGCGACTCTGCCCAGTCATCCGGAGCATCAGCTTCATCCACATGCTGGGTTTTGCAGTGTAGCTAACATGTACTTAGTGCTGCAACTGGAGCCAGAGGCTTGGTTTATAAGCTTGGCTGAAAATGGCTTTGGCGCTGAAGTTCTCTCTGAACGTGGAGTTGGCTGCCTTTGAAAGGAGCAGCTAGAGCATTGCTTTGACTAGAAGCACAATAAGCTCTGTTTCACTATAATGTGTTCTATAGCTATTTCGCACATTGGGACAAAACTGCTTTTTCGTGCGAAATGGGTTTCATTGTGAAGCTGTTTCTCAGATGAGACTTCAATGAAGTTGGTTTCAAACAAACGTGATTCTGCCCAGTCATCCGGAGTATAAGCTTCATCCACATGCTGCATTGTGTCACTGTAGCTAACATGTACTTAGTGCTGCAACTGGAGCCAGAGGCTTGGTTTATAAGCTTGGCTGAAAATGGCTTTGGCGCTGAAGTTCTCTCTGAACGTGGAGTTGGCTGCCTTTCAAAGAAGCAGCTAGAGCGTTGCTTTGACTAGAAGCAAAATAAGCTCTGTTTCAGTATAATGTGTTCTATGGCTATTTCGCACATTGGGACAAAACTGCTTTTCGTGCGAAACGGGTTTCATCGTGAAGATGTTTCTCAGGTGAGACTTCAATGAAGTTGGTTTAAAACAAACGTGGTTCTGCCCTGTCATCCGGAGTATAAGCTTCATCAACATGCTGCGTTTTGGCACTGTAACTAACATGTACTTAGTGCTGCAACTGGAGCCAGAGGCTTGGTTTATAAGCGTGGCTGAAAATGGCATTGGCGCTGAAGTTCTCTCTGAACGTGGAGTTGTCTGCCTTTGAAAGGAGCAGCTAGAGCATTGCTTTACTAGAAGCAAAATAAGCTCTGTTTCACTATAATGTGTTCTATAGCTATTTCGCACATTGGGACAAAACTGGTTTTTCGTGCGAAACGGGTTTCATTGTGAAGCTGTTTCTCAGATGAGACTTCAATGAAGTTGGTTTCAAACAAACGTGATTCTGCCCAGTCATCCGGAGTATAAGCTTCATCCACATGCTGCATTGTGTCACTGTAGCTAACATGTACTTAGTGCTGCAACTGGAGCCAGAGGCTTGGTTTATAAGCTTGGCTGAAAATGGCTTTGGCGCTGAAGTTCTCTCTGAACGTGGAGTTGGTTGCCTTTGAAAGGAGCAGCTAGAGCATTGCTTTGAGTAGAAGCACCAAAAGCTCTGTTTCACTATAATGTATTCTATGGCTATTTCGCACATTGGGACAAAACTGGTTTTTCGTGCGAAACGGGTTTAATCGTGAGCTGTTTCTCAGATGAGACTTCAATGAAGTTGGTTACAAACAAACGCGACGCTGCCCTGTCATCCGGAGCATCAGTTTCATCCACATGCTGAGTTGCGTCACTTTAGCTAACATGTACTTAGTGCTGCAACTGGAGCCAGAGGCTTGGCGTATAAGCGTAGCTGAAAATGGCTTTGGGGCTGAAGTTCTCTCTGAACGTGGAGTTGTCTGCCTTTCAAAGGAGAACTAGAGCGTTGCTTTGAGTAGAAGCAAAATAAGCTCTGTTTCACTATAATGTATTCTATGGCTATTTCGCACTTTGGGACAAAACTGGTTTTTCGTGCGAAACGGGTTTCATCGTGAAGCTGTTTCTCAGGTGAGACTTCAATGAAGTTGGCTACAAACAAACTCGACGATGCCCTGTCATCCGGAGCATCAGTTTCATTCACATGCTGAGTTGCGTCACTCTAGCTAACATGTACTTAGTGCTGCAACTGGAGCCAGAGGCTTGGTGTATAAGCGTAGCTGAAAATGGCTTTGGCGCTGAAGATCTCTCTGAACGTGGAGTTGTCTGCCTTTCAAAGGAGAACTAGAGCGTTGCTTTGAGTAGAAGCAAAATAAGCTCTGTTTCACTATAATGTGTTCTATGGCTATTTCGCCCTTTGGGACAAATCTGGTTTTTCGTGCCAAACGGGTTTCATCGTGAAGATGTTTCTCAGGTGAGACTTCAACGAAGTTGGTTTCAAACAAACGTGATTCTGCCCTGTCATCCGGAGTATAAGCTTCATCAACATGCTGCGTTTTGGCACTGTAGCTAACATGTACTTAGTGCTGCAACTGGAGCCAGAGGCTTGGTTTATAAGCGTAGCTGAAAATGGCTTTGGCGCTGAAGTTCTCTCTGAACGTGGAGTTGTTTGCCTTTCAAAGGAGCAGCTAGAGCATTGCTTTACTAGAAGCAGAATAAGCTCTGTTTCACTCTAATGTGTTCTATAGCTATTTCGCACGTTGGGACAAAACTGCTTTTGCGTGCGAAATGGGTTTAATTGTGAAGCTGTTTCTCAGGTGAGACTTCAATGAAGTTGGTTTCAAACAAACGTGATTCTGCCCTGTCATCCGGAGTATAAGCTTCATCAACATGCTGCGTTTTGGCACTGTAGCTAACATGTACTTAGTGCTGCAACTGGAGCCAGAGGCTTGGTTTATAAGCTTGGCTGAAAATGGCTTTGGCGCTGAAGTTCTCTCTGAACGTGGAGTTGGCTGCCTTTCAAAGAAGCAGCTAGAGCGTTGCTTTGACTAGAAGCAAAATAAGCTCTGTTTCAGTATAATGTGTTCTATGGCTATTTCGCACATTGGGACAAAACTGGATTTTCGTGCCAAACGGGTTTCATCGTGAAGATGTTTCTCAGGTGAGACTTCAATGAAGTTGGTTTAAAACAAACGTGATTCTGCCCAGTCATCCGGAGTATAAGCTTCATCCACATGCTGCATTGTGTCACTGTAGCTAACATGTACTTAGTGCTGCAACTGGAGCCAGAAGCTTGGTTTATAAGCGTAGCTGAAAATGGCTTTGGCGCTGAAGTTCTCTCTGAACGTGGAGTTGTCTGCCTTTCAAAGAAGCAGCTAGAGCGTTGCTTTGACTAGAAGCAAAATAAGCTCTGTTTCAGTATAATGTGTTCTATGGCTATTTCGCACATTGGGACAAAACTGCTTTTCGTGCGAAACGGGTTTCATCGTGAAGATGTTTCTCAGGTGAGACTTCAACGAAGTTGGTTTCAAACAAACGTGGTTCTGCCCTGTCATCCGGAGTATAAGCTTCATCAACATGCTGCGTTTTGGCACTGTAACTAACATGTACTTAGTGCTGCAACTGGAGCCAGAGGCTTGGTTTATAAGCGTAGCTGAAAATGGCATTGGCGCTGAAGTTCTCTCTGAACGTGGAGTTGGTTGCCTTTCAAAGGAGCAGCTAGAGCATTGCTTTGAGTAGAAGCACCTAAAGCTCTGTTTCACTATAATGTATTCTATGGCTATTTCGCACATTGGGACAAAACTGGTTTTTCGTGCGAAACGGGTTTCATCGTGAAGCTGTTTCTCAGAAGAGACTTCAATGAAGTTGGTTACAAACAAACGCGACGCTGCCCTGTCATCCGGAGCATCAGTTTCATCCACATGCTGAGTTGCGTCACTTTAGCTAACATGTACTTAGTGCTGCAACTGGAGCCAGAGGCTTGGCGTATAAGCGTAGCTGAAAATGGCTTTGGGGCTGAAGTTCTCTCTGAACGTGGAGTTGGCTGCCTTTCAAAGGAGCAGCTAGAGCGTTGCTTTGAGTAGAAGCAAAATAAGCTCTGTTTCACTATAATGTGTTCTATGGCTATTTCGCACAATGGAACAAAACTGGTTTTTCGTGCGAAACGGGTTTCATCGTGAAGCTGTTTCTCAGGTGAGACTTCAATGAAGTTGGTTACAAACAAACTCGACGATGCCCTGTCATCCGGAGCATCAGTTTCATTCACATGCTGAGTTGCGTCACTCTAGCTAACATGTACTTAGTGCTGCAACTGGAGCCAGAGGCTTGGTTTATAAGCTTGGCTGAAAATGGCTTTGGCGCTGAAGATCTCTCTGAACGTGGAGTTGTCTGCCTTTGAAAGGAGAACTAGAGCGTTGCTTTGAGTAGAAGCAAAATAAGCTCTGTTTCACTATAATGTGTTCTATGGCTATTTCGCCCTTTGGGACAAATCTGGTTTTTCGTGCCAAACGGGTTTCATCGTGAAGATGTTTCTCAGGTGAGAC
This sequence comes from Ochotona princeps, assembly GCF_030435755.1. Taxonomy (NCBI): domain Eukaryota; kingdom Metazoa; phylum Chordata; class Mammalia; order Lagomorpha; family Ochotonidae; genus Ochotona; species Ochotona princeps. Next base: position 116,067 of record NW_026699765.1, on the reverse strand, counting down.
TTCAACGAAGTTGGTTTCAAACAAACGTGATTCTGCCCTGTCATCCGGAGTATAAGCTTCATCAACATGCTGCGTTTTGGCACTGTAGCTAACATGTACTTAGTGCTGCAACTGGAGCCAGAGGCTTGGTTTATAAGCGTAGCTGAAAATGGCTTTGGCGCTGAAGTTCTCTCTGAACGTGGAGTTGTTTTCCTTTCAAAGGAGCAGCTAGAGCATTGCTTTACTAGAAGCAGAATAAGCTCTGTTTCACTCTAATGTGTTCTATAGCTATTTCGCACATTGGGACAAAACTGCTTTTGCGTGCGAAATGGGTTTAATTGTGAAGCTGTTTCTCAGGTGAGACTTCAATGAAGTTGGTTTCAAACAAACGTGATTCTGCCCTGTCATCCGGAGTATAAGCTTCATCAACATGCTGCGTTTTGGCACTGTAGCTAACATGTACTTAGTGCTGCAACTGGAGCCAGAGGCTTGGTTTATAAGCTTGGCTGAAAATGGCTTTGGCGCTGAAGTTATCTCTGAACGTGGAGTTGTCTGCCTTTCAAACGAGCAGCTAGAGCATTGCTTTGAGTAGAAGCACCATAAGCTCTGTTTCACTATAATGTATTCTATGGCTATTTCGCACTTTGGGACAAAACTGGTTTTTCGTGCGAAACGGGTTTCATCGTGAAGCTGTTTCTCAGATGAGACTTCAATGAAGTTGGTTACAAACAAACGCGACGCTGCCCTGTCATCCGGAGCATCAGTTTCATCCACATGCTGAGTTGCGTCACTTTAGCTAACATGTACTTAGTGCTGCAACTGGAGCCAGAGGCTTGGCGTATAAGCGTAGCTGAAAATGGCTTTGGGGCTGAAGTTCTCTCTGAACGTGGAGTTGGCTGCCTTTCAAAGGAGCAGCTAGAGCGTTGCTTTGAGTAGAAGCAAAATAAGCTCTGTTTCACTATAATGTGTTCTATGGCTATTTAGCACATTGGGACAAAACTGGTTTTTCGTGCGAAACGGGTTTAATCGTGAAGCTGTTTCTCAGATGAGACTTCAATGAAGTTGGTTTCAAACAAACGTGATTCTGCCCAGTCATCCGGAGTATAAGCTTCATCCACATGCTGCATTGTGTCACTGTAGCTAACATGTACTTAGTGCTGCAACTGGAGCCAGAGGCTTGGTTTATAAGCTTGGCTGAAAATGGCTTTGGCGCTGAAGTTCTCTCTGAACGTGGAGTTGGCTGCCTTTCAAAGAAGCAGCTAGAGCGTTGCTTTGACTAGAAGCAAAATAAGCTCTGTTTCAGTATAATGTGTTCTATGGCTATTTCGCACATTGGGACAAAACTGCTTTTCGTGCGAAATGGGTTTAATTGTGAAGCTGTTTCTCAGGTGAGACTTCAATGAAGTTGGTTTCAAACAAACGTGATTCTGCCCTGTCATCCGGAGTATAAGCTTCATCAACATGCTGCGTTTTGGCACTGTAGCTAACATGTACTTAGTGCTGCAACTGGAGCCAGAGGCTTGGTTTATAAGCGTGGCTGAAAATGGCTTTGGCGCTGAAGTTCTCTCTGAACGTGGAGTTGGCTGCCTTTCAAAGGAGCAGCTAGAGCATTGCTTTGAGTAGAAGCACCAAAAGCTCTGTTTCACTATAATGTATTCTATGGCTATTTCGCACATTGGGACAAAACTGGTTTTTCGTGCGAAACGGGTTTCATCGTGAAGCTGTTTCTCAGAAGAGACTTCAATGAAGTTGGTTACAAACAAACGCGACGCTGCCCTGTCATCCGGAGCATCAGTTTCATCCACATGCTGAGTTGCGTCACTTTCGCTAACATGTACTTAGTGCTGCAACTGGAGCCAGAGGCTTGGCGTATAAGCGTAGCTGAAAATGGCTTTGGGGCTGAAGTTCTCTCTGAACGTGGAGTTGGCTGCCTTTCAAAGGAGCAGCTAGAGCATTGCTTTACTAGAAGCAGAATAAGCTCTGTTTCACTATAATGTGTTCTATAGCTATTTCGCACATTGGGACAAAACTGCTTTTTCGTGCGAAATGGGTTTAATTGTGAAGCTGTTTCTCAGGTGAGACTTCAATGAAGTTGGTTTCAAACAAACGTGATTCTGCCCTGTCATCCGGAGTATAAGCTTCATCAACATGCTGCGTTTTGGCACTGTAGCTAACATGTACTTAGTGCTGCAACTGGAGCCAGAGGCTTGGTTTATAAGCTTGGCTGAAAATGGCTTTGGCGCTGAAGTTCTCTCTGAACGTGGAGTTGGCTGCCTTTCAAAGAAGCAGCTAGAGCGTTGCTTTGACTAGAAGCAAAATAAGCTCTGTTTCAGTATAATGTGTTCTATGGCTATTTCGCACATTGGGACAAAACTGCTTTTCGTGCGAAACGGGTTTCATCGTGAAGATGTTTCTCAGGTGAGACTTCAACGAAGTTGGTTTCAAACAAACGTGATTCTGCCCTGTCATCCGGAGTATAAGCTTCATCAACATGCTGCGTTTTGGCACTGTAGCTAACATGTACTTAGTGCTGCAACTGGAGCCAGAGGCTTGGTTTATAAGCGTGGCTGAAAATGGCTTTGGCGCTGAAGTTCTCTCTGAACGTGGAGTTGGCTGCCTTTCAAAGGAGCAGCTAGAGCATTGCTTTGAGTAGAAGCACCAAAAGCTCTGTTTCACTATAATGTATTCTATGGCTATTTCGCACATTGGGACAAAACTGGTTTTTCGTGCGAAACGGGTTTCATCGTGAAGCTGTTTCTCAGAAGAGACTTCAATGAAGTTGGTTACAAACAAACGCGACGCTGCCCTGTCATCCGGAGCATCAGTTTCATCCACATGCTGAGTTGCGTCACTTTAGCTAACATGTACTTAGTGCTGCAACTGGAGCCAGAGGCTTGGCGTATAAGCGTAGCTGAAAATGGCTTTGGGGCTGAAGTTCTCTCTGAACGTGGAGTTGGCTGCCTTTCAAAGGAGCAGCTAGAGCGTTGCTTTGAGTAGAAGCAAAATAAGCTCTGTTTCACTATAATGTGTTCTATGGCTATTTCGCACAATGGAACAAAACTGGTTTTTCGTGCGAAACGGGTTTCATCGTGAAGCTGTTTCTCAGGTGAGACTTCAATGAAGTTGGTTACAAACAAACTCGACGATGCCCTGTCATCCGGAGCATCAGTTTCATTCACATGCTGAGTTGCGTCACTCTAGCTAACATGTACTTAGTGCTGCAACTGGAGCCAGAGGCTTGGTGTATAAGCGTAGCTGAAAATGGCTTTGGCGCTGAAGATCTCTCTGAACGTGGAGTTGTCTGCCTTTGAAAGGAGAACTAGAGCGTTGTTTTGAGTAGAAGCAAAATAAGCTCTGTTTCACTATAATGTGTTCTATGGCTATTTCGCCCTTTGGGACAAATCTGGTTTTTCGTGCCAAACGGGTTTCATCGTGAAGATGTTTCTCAGGTGAGACTTCAACGAAGTTGGTTTCAAACAAACGTGATTCTGCCCTGTCATCCGGAGTATAAGCTTCATCAACATGCTGCGTTTTGGCACTGTAGCTAACATGTACTTAGTGCTGCAACTGGAGCCAGAGGCTTGGTTTATAAGCGTAGCTGAAAATGGCTTTGGCGCTGAAGTTCTCTCTGAACGTGGAGTTGGCTGCCTTTCAAAGGAGAACTATAGCGTTTCTTTGAGTAGAAGCACAATAAGCTCTGTTTCACTATAATGTGTTCTATGGCTATTTCGTCCTTTGGGACAAATCTTGTTTTTCGTGCCAAACGGGTTTCATCGTGAAGATGTTTCTCAGGTGAGATTTCAATGAAGTTGGTTTCAAACAAACGTGATTCTGCCCAGTCATCCGGAGTATAAGCTTCATCAACATGCTGCGTTTTGGCACTGTAGCTAACATGTACTTAGTGCTGCAACTGGAGCCAGAGGCTTGGTTTATAAGCTTGGCTGAAAATGGCTTTGGCGCTGAAGTTCTCTCTGAACGTGGAGTTGGCTGCCTTTCAAAGAAGCAGCTAGAGCGTTGCTTTGACTAGAAGCAAAATAAGCTCTGTTTCAGTATAATGTGTTCTATGGCTATTTCGCACATTGGGACAAAACTGCTTTTCGTGCGAAACGGGTTTCATCGTGAAGATGTTTCTCAGGTGAGACTTCAATGAAGTTGGTTTCAAACAAACGTGGTTCTGCCCTGTCATCCGGAGTATAAGCTTCATCAACATGCTGCGTTTTGGCACTGTAACTAACATGTACTTAGTGCTGCAACTGGAGCCAGAGGCTTGGTTTATAAGCGTGGCTGAAAATGGCATTGGCGCTGAAGTTCTCTCTGAACGTGGAGTTGTCTGCCTTTGAAAGGAGCAGCTAGAGCATTGCTTTACTAGAAGCAAAATAAGCTCTGTTTCACTATAATGTGTTCTATAGCTATTGGGCACATTGGGACAAAACTGCTTTTTCGTGCGAAACGGGTTTCATTGTGAAGCTGTTTCTCAGATGAGACTTCAATGAAGTTGGTTTCAAACAAACGTGATTCTGCCCAGTCATCCGGAGTATAAGCTTCATCAACATGCTGCATTGTGTCACTGTAGCTAACATGTACTTAGTGCTGCAACTGGAGCCAGAGGCTTGGTTTATAAGCTTGGCTGAAAATGGCTTTGGCGCTGAAGTTCTCTCTGAACGTGGAGTTGGCTGCCTTTCAAAGAAGCAGCTAGAGCGTTGCTTTGACTAGAAGCAAAATAAGCTCTGTTTCAGTATAATGTATTCTATGGCTATTTCGCACATTGGGACAAAACTGCTTTTCGTGCGAAACGGGTTTCATCGTGAAGATGTTTCTCAGGTGAGACTTCAATGAAGTTGGTTTCAAACAAACGTGGTTCTGCCCTGTCATCCGGAGTATAAGCTTCATCAACATGCTGCGCTTTGGCACTGTAACTAACATGTACTTAGTGCTGCAACTGGAGCCAGAGGCTTGGTTTATAAGCGTGGCTGAAAATGGCATTGGCGCTGAAGTTCTCTCTGAACGTGGAGTTGTCTGCCTTTGAAAGGAGCAGCTAGAGCATTGCTTTACTAGAAGCAAAATAAGCTCTGTTTCACTATAATGTGTTCTATAGCTATTTCGCACATTGGGACAAAACTGCTTTTTCGTGCGAAATGGGTTTAATTGTGAAGCTGTTTCTCAGGTGAGACTTCAATGAAGTTGGTTTCAAACAAACGTGATTCTGCCCTGTCATCCGGAGTATAAGCTTCATCAACATGCTGCGTTTTGGCACTGTAGCTAACATGTACTTAGTGCTGCAACTGGAGCCAGAGGCTTGGTTTATAAGCGTGGCTGAAAATGGCTTTGGCGCTGAAGTTCTCTCTGAACGTGGAGTTGGCTGCCTTTCAAAGGAGCAGCTAGAGCATTGCTTTGAGTAGAAGCACCAAAAGCTCTGTTTCACTATAATGTATTCTATGGCTATTTCGCACATTGGGACAAAACTGGTTTTTCGTGCGAAACGGGTTTCATCGTGAAGCTGTTTCTCAGGTGAGACTTCAATGAAGTTGGTTACAAACAAACGCGACGCTGCCCTGTCATCCGGAGCATCAGTTTCATCCACATGCTGAGTTGCGTCACTTTAGCTAACATGTACTTAGTGCTGCAACTGGAGCCAGAGGCTTGGCGTATAAGTGTAGCTGAAAATGGCTTTGGCGCTGAAGTTCTCTCTGAACGTGGAGTTGGCTGCCTTTCAAAGGAGCAGCTAGAGCGTTGCTTTGAGTAGAAGCAAAATAAGCTCTGTTTCACTATAATGTGTTCTATGGCTATTTCGCACAATGGGACAAAACTGGTTTTTCGTGCGAAACGGGTTTCATCGTGAAGCTGTTTCTCAGGTGAGACTTCAATGAAGTTGGCTACAAACAAACTCGACGATGCCCTGTCATCCGGAGCATCAGTTTCATTCACATGCTGAGTTGCGTCACTCTAGCTAACATGTACTTAGTGCTGCAACTGGAGCCAGAGGCTTGGTGTATAAGCGTAGCTGAAAATGGCTTTGGCGCTGAAGATCTCTCTGAACGTGGAGTTGTTTGCCTTTCAAAGGAGCAGCTAGAGCATTGCTTTACTAGAAGCAGAATAAGCTCTGTTTCACTCTAATGTGTTCTATAGCTATTTCGCACATTGGGACAAAACTGCTTTTTCGTGCGAAATGGGTTTAATTGTGAAGCTGTTTCTCAGGTGAGACTTCAATGAAGTTGGTTTCAAACAAACGTGATTCTGCCCTGTCATCCGGAGTATAAGCTTCATCAACATGCTGCGTTTTGGCACTGTAGCTAACATGTACTTAGTGCTGCAACTGGAGCCAGAGGCTTGGTTTATAAGCGTGGCTGAAAATGGCTTTGGCGCTGAAGTTCTCTCTGAACGTGGAGTTGGCTGCCTTTCAAAGAAGCAGCTAGAGCGTTGCTTTGACTAGAAGCAAAATAAGCTCTGTTTCAGTATAATGTGTTCTATGGCTATTTCGCACATTGGGACAAAACTGCTTTTCGTGCGAAACGGGTTTCATCGTGAAGATGTTTCTCAGGTGAGACTTCAACGAAGTTGGTTTAAAACAAACGTGGTTCTGCCCTGTCATCCGGAGTATAAGCTTCATCAACATGCTGCGTTTTGGCACTGTAACTAACATGTATTTAGTGCTGCAACTGGAGCCAGAGGCTTGGTTTATAAGCGTGGCTGAAAATGGCATTGGCGCTGAAGTTCTCTCTGAACGTGGAGTTGTCTGCCTTTGAAAGGAGCAGCTAGAGCGTTGCTTTACTAGAAGCAAAATAAGCTCTGTTTCACTATAATGTGTTCTATAGCTATTTCGCACATTGGGACAAAACTGGTTTTTCGTGCGAAACGGGTTTCATTGTGAAGCTGTTTCTCAGATGAGACTTCAATGAAGTTGGTTTCAAACAAACGTGATTCTGCCCAGTCATCCGGAGTATAAGCTTCATCCACATGCTGCATTGTGTCACTGTAGCTAACATGTACTTAGTGCTGCAACTGGAGCCAGAGGCTTGGTTTATAAGCTTGGCTGAAAATGGCTTTGGCGCTGAAGTTCTCTCTGAACGTGGAGTTGGCTGCCTTTCAAAGAAGCATCTAGAGCGTTGCTTTGACTAGAAGCAAAATAAGCTCTGTTTCAGTATAATGTGTTCTATGGCTATTTCGCACATTGGGACAAAACTGCTTTTCGTGCGAAACGGGTTTCATCGTGAAGATGTTTCTCAGGTGAGACTTCAACGAAGTTGGTTTCAAACAAACGTGATTCTGCCCTGTCATCTGGAGTATAAGCTTCATCAACATGCTGCGTTTTGGCACTGTAACTAACATGTACTTAGTGCTGCAACTGGAGCCAGAGGCTTGGTTTATAAGCGTGGCTGAAAATGGCATTGGCGCTGAAGTTCTCTCTGAACGTGGAGTTGTCTGCCTTTGAAAGGAGCAGCTAGAGCATTGCTTTACTAGAAGCAGAATAAGCTCTGTTTCACTATAATGTGTTCTATAGCTATTGGGCACATTGGGACAAAACTGCTTTTTCGTGCGAAACGGGTTTCATCGTGAAGCTGTTTCTCAGGTGAGACTTCAATGAAGTTGGTTACAAACAAACGCGAAGCTGCCCTGTCATCCTGAGCATCAGTTTCATCCACATGCTGAGTTGCGTCACTCTAGCTAACATGTACTTAGTGCTGCAACTGGAGCCAGAGGCTTGGTGTATAAACGTAGCTGAAAATGGCTTTGGCGCTGAAGTTCTCTCTGAACGTGGAGTTGTCTGCCTTTCAAACGAGCAGCTAGAGCATTGCTTTGAGTAGAAGCACCATAAGCTCTGTTTCACTATAATGTATTCTATGGCTATTTCGCACATTGGGACAAAACTGGTTTTTCGTGCGAAACGGGTTTCATCGTGAAGCTGTTTCTCAGAAGAGACTTCAATGAAGTTGGTTACAAACAAACGCGACGCTGCCCTGTCATCCGGAGCATCAGTTTCATCCACATGCTGAGTTGCGTCACTTTAGCTAACATGTACTTAGTGCTGCAACTGGAGCCAGAGGCTTGGCGTATAAGCGTAGCTGAAAATGGCTTTGGGGCTGAAGTTCTCTCTGAACGTGGAGTTGGCTGCCTTTCAAAGGAGCAGCTAGAGCGTTGCTTTGAGTAGAAGCAAAATAAGCTCTGTTTCACTATAATGTGTTCTATGGCTATTTAGCACAATGGGACAAAACTGGATTTTCGTGCCAAACGGGTTTAGTCGTGAAGATGTTTCTCAGGTGAGACTTCAATGAAGTTGGTTTAAAACAAACGTGATTCTGCCCTGTCATCCGGAGTATAAGCTTCATCAACATGCTGCGTTTTGGCACTGTAGCTAACATGTACTTAGTGCTGCAACTGGAGCCAGAGGCTTGGTTTATAAGCGTAGCTGAAAATGGCTTTGGCGCTGAAGATCTCTCTGAACGTGGAGTTGGCTGCCTTTCAAATAAGCAGCTAGAGCATTTCTTTGACTAGATGCACAATAAGCTCTGTTTCACTATAATGTATTCTATGGCTATTTCGCACATTGGGACAAAACCGGTTTTTCGTGCGAAACGGGTTTCATCGTGAAGATGTTTCTCAGGTGAGACTTCAATGAAGTTGGTTTCAAACAAACGCGACTCTGCCCAGTCATCCGGAGCATCAGCTTCATCCACATGCTGGGTTTTGCAGTGTAGCTAACATGTACTTAGTGCTGCAACTGGAGCCAGAGGCTTGGTTTATAAGCTTGGCTGAAAATGGCTTTGGCGCTGAAGTTCTCTCTGAACGTGGAGTTGGCTGCCTTTCAAAGGAGCAGCTAGAGCATTGCTTTGACTAGAAGCACAATAAGCTCTGTTTCACTATAATGTGTTCTATAGCTATTTCGCACATTGGGACAAAACTGCTTTTTCGTGCGAAATGGGTTTCATTGTGAAGCTGTTTCTCAGATGAGACTTCAATGAAGTTGGTTTCAAACAAACGTGATTCTGCCCAGTCATCCGGAGTATAAGCTTCATCCACATGCTGCATTGTGTCACTGTAGCTAACATGTACTTAGTGCTGCAACTGGAGCCAGAGGCTTGGTTTATAAGCTTGGCTGAAAATGGCTTTGGCGCTGAAGTTCTCTCTGAACGTGGAGTTGGCTGCCTTTCAAAGAAGCAGCTAGAGCGTTGCTTTGACTAGAAGCAAAATAAGCTCTGTTTCAGTATAATGTGTTCTATGGCTATTTCGCACATTGGGACAAAACTGCTTTTCGTGCGAAACGGGTTTCATCGTGAAGATGTTTCTCAGGTGAGACTTCAATGAAGTTGGTTTCAAACAAACGTGGTTCTGCCCTGTCATCCGGAGTATAAGCTTCATCAACATGCTGCGTTTTGGCACTGTAACTAACATGTACTTAGTGCTGCAACTGGAGCCAGAGGCTTGGTTTATAAGCGTGGCTGAAAATGGCATTGGCGCTGAAGTTCTCTCTGAACGTGGAGTTGTCTGCCTTTGAAAGGAGCAGCTAGAGCATTGCTTTACTAGAAGCAAAATAAGCTCTGTTTCACTATAATGTGTTCTATAGCTATTTCGCACATTGGGACAAAACTGGTTTTTCGTGCGAAACGGGTTTCATTGTGAAGCTGTTTCTCAGATGAGACTTCAATGAAGTTGGTTTCAAACAAACGTGATTCTGCCCAGTCATCCGGAGTATAAGCTTCATCCACATGCTGCATTGTGTCACTGTAGCTAACATGTACTTAGTGCTGCAACTGGAGCCAGAGGCTTGGTTTATAAGCTTGGCTGAAAATGGCTTTGGCGCTGAAGTTCTCTCTGAACGTGGAGTTGGTTGCCTTTGAAAGGAGCAGCTAGAGCATTGCTTTGAGTAGAAGCACCAAAAGCTCTGTTTCACTATAATGTATTCTATGGCTATTTCGCACATTGGGACAAAACTGGTTTTTCGTGCGAAACGGGTTTAATCGTGAGCTGTTTCTCAGATGAGACTTCAATGAAGTTGGTTACAAACAAACGCGACGCTGCCCTGTCATCCGGAGCATCAGTTTCATCCACATGCTGAGTTGCGTCACTTTAGCTAACATGTACTTAGTGCTGCAACTGGAGCCAGAGGCTTGGCGTATAAGCGTAGCTGAAAATGGCTTTGGGGCTGAAGTTCTCTCTGAACGTGGAGTTGTCTGCCTTTCAAAGGAGAACTAGAGCGTTGCTTTGAGTAGAAGCAAAATAAGCTCTGTTTCACTATAATGTATTCTATGGCTATTTCGCACTTTGGGACAAAACTGGTTTTTCGTGCGAAACGGGTTTCATCGTGAAGCTGTTTCTCAGGTGAGACTTCAATGAAGTTGGCTACAAACAAACTCGACGATGCCCTGTCATCCGGAGCATCAGTTTCATTCACATGCTGAGTTGCGTCACTCTAGCTAACATGTACTTAGTGCTGCAACTGGAGCCAGAGGCTTGGTGTATAAGCGTAGCTGAAAATGGCTTTGGCGCTGAAGATCTCTCTGAACGTGGAGTTGTCTGCCTTTCAAAGGAGAACTAGAGCGTTGCTTTGAGTAGAAGCAAAATAAGCTCTGTTTCACTATAATGTGTTCTATGGCTATTTCGCCCTTTGGGACAAATCTGGTTTTTCGTGCCAAACGGGTTTCATCGTGAAGATGTTTCTCAGGTGAGACTTCAACGAAGTTGGTTTCAAACAAACGTGATTCTGCCCTGTCATCCGGAGTGTAAGCTTCATCAACATGCTGCGTTTTGGCACTGTAGCTAACATGTACTTAGTGCTGCAACTGGAGCCAGAGGCTTGGTTTATAAGCGTAGCTGAAAATGGCTTTGGCGCTGAAGTTCTCTCTGAACGTGGAGTTGTTTGCCTTTCAAAGGAGCAGCTAGAGCATTGCTTTACTAGAAGCAGAATAAGCTCTGTTTCACTCTAATGTGTTCTATAGCTATTTCGCACGTTGGGACAAAACTGCTTTTGCGTGCGAAATGGGTTTAATTGTGAAGCTGTTTCTCAGGTGAGACTTCAATGAAGTTGGTTTCAAACAAACGTGATTCTGCCCTGTCATCCGGAGTATAAGCTTCATCAACATGCTGCGTTTTGGCACTGTAGCTAACATGTACTTAGTGCTGCAACTGGAGCCAGAGGCTTGGTTTATAAGCTTGGCTGAAAATGGCTTTGGCGCTGAAGTTCTCTCTGAACGTGGAGTTGGCTGCCTTTCAAAGAAGCAGCTAGAGCGTTGCTTTGACTAGAAGCAAAATAAGCTCTGTTTCAGTATAATGTGTTCTATGGCTATTTCGCACATTGGGACAAAACTGGATTTTCGTGCCAAACGGGTTTCATCGTGAAGATGTTTCTCAGGTGAGACTTCAATGAAGTTGGTTTAAAACAAACGTGATTCTGCCCAGTCATCCGGAGTATAAGCTTCATCCACATGCTGCATTGTGTCACTGTAGCTAACATGTACTTAGTGCTGCAACTGGAGCCAGAGGCTCGGTTTATAAGCTTGGCTGAAAATGGCTTTGGCGCTGAAGTTCTCTCTGAACGTGGAGTTGTCTGCCTTTCAAAGAAGCAGCTAGAGCGTTGCTTTGACTAGAAGCAAAATAAGCTCTGTTTCAGTATAATGTGTTCTATGGCTATTTCGCACATTGGGACAAAACTGCTTTTCGTGCGAAACGGGTTTCATCGTGAAGATGTTTCTCAGGTGAGACTTCAACGAAGTTGGTTTCAAACAAACGTGGTTCTGCCCTGTCATCCGGAGTATAAGCTTCATCAACATGCTGCGTTTTGGCACTGTAACTAACATGTACTTAGTGCTGCAACTGGAGCCAGAGGCTTGGTTTATAAGCGTAGCTGAAAATGGCATTGGCGCTGAAGTTCTCTCTGAACGTGGAGTTGGTTGCCTTTCAAAGGAGCAGCTAGAGCATTGCTTTGAGTAGAAGCACCTAAAGCTCTGTTTCACTATAATGTATTCTATGGCTATTTCGCACATTGGGACAAAACTGGTTTTTCGTGCGAAACGGGTTTCATCGTGAAGCTGTTTCTCAGAAGAGACTTCAATGAAGTTGGTTACAAACAAACGCGACGCTGCCCTGTCATCCGGAGCATCAGTTTCATCCACATGCTGAGTTGCGTCACTTTAGCTAACATGTACTTAGTGCTGCAACTGGAGCCAGAGGCTTGGCGTATAAGCGTAGCTGAAAATGGCTTTGGCGCTGAAGATCTCTCTGAACGTGGAGTTGTCTGCCTTTGAAAGGAGAACTAGAGCGTTGCTTTGAGTAGAAGCAAAATAAGCTCTGTTTCACTATAATGTGTTCTATGGCTATTTCGCCCTTTGGGACAAATCTGGTTTTTCGTGCCAAACGGGTTTCATCGTGAAGATGTTTCTCAGGTGAGACTTCAACGAAGTTGGTTTCAAACAAACGTGATTCTGCCCTGTCATCCGGAGTATAAGCTTCATCAACATGCTGCGTTTTGGCACTGTAGCTAACATGTACTTAGTGCTGCAACTGGAGCCAGAGGCTTGGTTTATAAGCGTAGCTGAAAATGGCTTTGGCGCTGAAGTTCTCTCTGAACGTGGAGTTGTTTTCCTTTCAAAGGAGCAGCTAGAGCATTGCTTTACTAGAAGCAGAATAAGCTCTGTTTCACTCTAATGTGTTCTATAGCTATTTCGCACATTGGGACAAAACTGCTTTTGCGTGCGAAATGGGTTTAATTGTGAAGCTGTTTCTCAGGTGAGACTTCAATGAAGTTGGTTTCAAACAAACGTGATTCTGCCCTGTCATCCGGAGTATAAGCTTCATCAACATGCTGCGTTTTGGCACTGTAGCTAACATGTACTTAGTGCTGCAACTGGAGCCAGAGGCTTGGTTTATAAGCTTGGCTGAAAATGGCTTTGGCGCTGAAGTTATCTCTGAACGTGGAGTTGTCTGCCTTTCAAACGAGCAGCTAGAGCATTGCTTTGAGTAGAAGCACCATAAGCTCTGTTTCACTATAATGTATTCTATGGCTATTTCGCACTTTGGGACAAAACTGGTTTTTCGTGCGAAACGGGTTTCATCGTGAAGCTGTTTCTCAGATGAGACTTCAATGAAGTTGGTTACAAACAAACGCGACGCTGCCCTGTCATCCGGAGCATCAGTTTCATCCACATGCTGAGTTGCGTCACTTTAGCTAACATGTACTTAGTGCTGCAACTGGAGCCAGAGGCTTGGCGTATAAGCGTAGCTGAAAATGGCTTTGGGGCTGAAGTTCTCTCTGAACGTGGAGTTGGCTGCCTTTCAAAGGAGCAGCTAGAGCGTTGCTTTGAGTAGAAGCAAAATAAGCTCTGTTTCACTATAATGTGTTCTATGGCTATTTAGCACATTGGGACAAAACTGGTTTTTCGTGCGAAACGGGTTTAATCGTGAAGCTGTTTCTCAGATGAGACTTCAATGAAGTTGGTTTCAAACAAACGTGATTCTGCCCAGTCATCCGGAGTATAAGCTTCATCCACATGCTGCATTGTGTCACTGTAGCTAACATGTACTTAGTGCTGCAACTGGAGCCAGAGGCTTGGTTTATAAGCTTGGCTGAAAATGGCTTTGGCGCTGAAGTTCTCTCTGAACGTGGAGTTGGCTGCCTTTCAAAGAAGCAGCTAGAGCGTTGCTTTGACTAGAAGCAAAATAAGCTCTGTTTCAGTATAATGTGTTCTATGGCTATTTCGCACATTGGGACAAAACTGCTTTTCGTGCGAAATGGGTTTAATTGTGAAGCTGTTTCTCAGGTGAGACTTCAATGAAGTTGGTTTCAAACAAACGTGATTCTGCCCTGTCATCCGGAGTATAAGCTTCATCAACATGCTGCGTTTTGGCACTGTAGCTAACATGTACTTAGTGCTGCAACTGGAGCCAGAGGCTTGGTTTATAAGCGTGGCTGAAAATGGCTTTGGCGCTGAAGTTCTCTCTGAACGTGGAGTTGGCTGCCTTTCAAAGGAGCAGCTAGAGCATTGCTTTGAGTAGAAGCACCAAAAGCTCTGTTTCACTATAATGTATTCTATGGCTATTTCGCACATTGGGACAAAACTGGTTTTTCGTGCGAAACGGGTTTCATCGTGAAGCTGTTTCTCAGAAGAGACTTCAATGAAGTTGGTTACAAACAAACGCGACGCTGCCCTGTCATCCGGAGCATCAGTTTCATCCACATGCTGAGTTGCGTCACTTTAGCTAACATGTACTTAGTGCTGCAACTGGAGCCAGAGGCTTGGCGTATAAGCGTAGCTGAAAATGGCTTTGGGGCTGAAGTTCTCTCTGAACGTGGAGTTGGCTGCCTTTCAAAGGAGCAGCTAGAGCATTGCTTTACTAGAAGCAGAATAAGCTCTGTTTCACTATAATGTGTTCTATAGCTATTTCGCACATTGGGACAAAACTGCTTTTTCGTGCGAAATGGGTTTAATTGTGAAGCTGTTTCTCAGGTGAGACTTCAATGAAGTTGGTTTCAAACAAACGTGATTCTGCCCTGTCATCCGGAGTATAAGCTTCATCAACATGCTGCGTTTTGGCACTGTAGCTAACATGTACTTAGTGCTGCAACTGGAGCCAGAGGCTTGGTTTATAAGCTTGGCTGAAAATGGCTTTGGCGCTGAAGTTCTCTCTGAACGTGGAGTTGGCTGCCTTTCAAAGAAGCAGCTAGAGCGTTGCTTTGAGTAGAAGCAAAATAAGCTCTGTTTCACTATAATGTGTTCTATGGCTATTTCGCACAATGGGACAAAACTGGATTTTCGTGCCAAACGGGTTTCATCGTGAAGATGTTTCTCAGGTGAGACTTCAATGAAGTTGGTTTAAAACAAACGTGGTTCTGCCCTGTCATCCGGAGTATAAGCTTCATCAACATGCTGCGTTTTGGCACTGTAACTAACATGTACTTAGTGCTGCAACTGGAGCCAGAGGCTTGGTTTATAAGCGTGGCTGAAAATGGCATTGGCGCTGAAGTTCTCTCTGAACGTGGAGTTGTCTGCCTTTCAAAGGAGCAGCTAGAGCATTGCTTTACTAGAAGCAAAATAAGCTCTGTTTCACTATAATGTGTTCTATAGCTATTTCGCACATTGGGACAAAACTGGTTTTTCGTGCGAAACGGGTTTCATTGTGAAGCTGTTTCTCAGATGAGACTTCAATGAAGTTGGTTTCAAACAAACGTGATTCTGCCCAGTCATCCGGAGTATAAGCTTCATCAACATGCTGCATTGTGTCACTGTAGCTAACATGTACTTAGTGCTGCAACTGGAGCCAGAGGCTCGGTTTATAAGCTTGGCTGAAAATGGCTTTGGCGCTGAAGTTCTCTCTGAACGTGGAGTTGGCTGCCTTTCAAAGAAGCAGCTAGAGCGTTGCTTTGAGTAGAAGCAAAATAAGCTCTGTTTCAGTATAATGTGTTCTATGGCTATTTCGCACATTGGGACAAAACTGCTTTTCGTGCGAAACGGGTTTCATCGTGAAGATGTTTCTCAGGTGAGACTTCAACGAAGTTGGTTTCAAACAAACGTGATTCTGCCCTGTCATCCGGAGTATAAGCTTCATCAACATGCTGCGTTTTGGCACTGTAGCTAACATGTACTTAGTGCTGCAACTGGAGCCAGAGGCTTGGTTTATAAGCGTGGCTGAAAATGGCTTTGGCGCTGAAGTTCTCTCTGAACGTGGAGTTGGCTGCCTTTCAAAGGAGCAGCTAGAGCATTGCTTTGAGTAGAAGCACCAAAAGCTCTGTTTCACTATAATGTATTCTATGGCTATTTCGCACATTGGGACAAAACTGGTTTTTCGTGCGAAACGGGTTTCATCGTGAAGCTGTTTCTCAGAAGAGACTTCAATGAAGTTGGTTACAAACAAACGCGACGCTGCCCTGTCATCCGGAGCATCAGTTTCATCCACATGCTGAGTTGCGTCACTTTAGCTAACATGTACTTAGTGCTGCAACTGGAGCCAGAGGCTTGGCGTATAAGCGTAGCTGAAAATGGCTTTGGGGCTGAAGTTCTCTCTGAACGTGGAGTTGGCTGCCTTTCAAAGGAGCAGCTAGAGCGTTGCTTTGAGTAGAAGCAAAATAAGCTCTGTTTCACTATAATGTGTTCTATGGCTATTTCGCACAATGGAACAAAACTGGTTTTTCGTGCGAAACGGGTTTCATCGTGAAGCTGTTTCTCAGGTGAGACTTCAATGAAGTTGGTTACAAACAAACTCGACGATGCCCTGTCATCCGGAGCATCAGTTTCATTCACATGCTGAGTTGCGTCACTCTAGCTAACATGTACTTAGTGCTGCAACTGGAGCCAGAGGCTTGGTGTATAAGCGTAGCTGAAAATGGCTTTGGCGCTGAAGATCTCTCTGAACGTGGAGTTGTCTGCCTTTGAAAGGAGAACTAGAGCGTTGTTTTGAGTAGAAGCAAAATAAGCTCTGTTTCACTATAATGTGTTCTATGGCTATTTCGCCCTTTGGGACAAATCTGGTTTTTCGTGCCAAACGGGTTTCATCGTGAAGATGTTTCTCAGGTGAGACTTCAACGAAGTTGGTTTCAAACAAACGTGATTCTGCCCTGTCATCCGGAGTATAAGCTTCATCAACATGCTGCGTTTTGGCACTGTAGCTAACATGTACTTAGTGCTGCAACTGGAGCCAGAGGCTTGGTTTATAAGCGTAGCTGAAAATGGCTTTGGCGCTGAAGTTCTCTCTGAACGTGGAGTTGTTTTCCTTTCAAAGGAGCAGCTAGAGCATTGCTTTACTAGAAGCAGAATAAGCTCTGTTTCACTCTAATGTGTTCTATAGCTATTTCGCACATTGGGACAAAACTGCTTTTGCGTGCGAAATGGGTTTAATTGTGAAGCTGTTTCTCAGGTGAGACTTCAATGAAGTTGGTTTCAAACAAACGTGATTCTGCCCTGTCATCCGGAGTATAAGCTTCATCAACATGCTGCGTTTTGGCACTGTAGCTAACATGTACTTAGTGCTGCAACTGGAGCCAGAGGCTTGGTTTATAAGCTTGGCTGAAAATGGCTTTGGCGCTGAAGTTATCTCTGAACGTGGAGTTGTCTGCCTTTCAAACGAGCAGCTAGAGCATTGCTTTGAGTAGAAGCACCATAAGCTCTGTTTCACTATAATGTATTCTATGGCTATTTCGCACTTTGGGACAAAACTGGTTTTTCGTGCGAAACGGGTTTCATCGTGAAGCTGTTTCTCAGATGAGACTTCAATGAAGTTGGTTACAAACAAACGCGACGCTGCCCTGTCATCCGGAGCATCAGTTTCATCCACATGCTGAGTTGCGTCACTTTAGCTAACATGTACTTAGTGCTGCAACTGGAGCCAGAGGCTTGGCGTATAAGCGTAGCTGAAAATGGCTTTGGGGCTGAAGTTCTCTCTGAACGTGGAGTTGGCTGCCTTTCAAAGGAGCAGCTAGAGCGTTGCTTTGAGTAGAAGCAAAATAAGCTCTGTTTCACTATAATGTGTTCTATGGCTATTTAGCACATTGGGACAAAACTGGTTTATCTTTCGAAACGGGTTTAATCGTGAAGCTGTTTCTCAGATGAGACTTCAATGAAGTTGGTTTCAAACAAACGTGATTCTGCCCAGTCATCCGGAGTATAAGCTTCATCCACATGCTGCATTGTGTCACTGTAGCTAACATGTACTTAGTGCTGCAACTGGAGCCAGAGGCTTGGTGTATAAGCTTGGCTGAAAATGGCTTTGGCGCTGAAGTTCTCTCTGAACGTGGAGTTGGCTGCCTTTCAAAGAAGCAGCTAGAGCGTTGCTTTGACTAGAAGCAAAATAAGCTCTGTTTCAGTATAATGTGTTCTATGGCTATTTCGCACATTGGGACAAAACTGCTTTTCGTGCGAAACGGGTTTCATCGTGAAGATGTTTCTCAGGTGAGACTTCAACGAAGTTGGTTTCAAACAAACGTGGTTCTGCCCTGTCATCCGGAGTATAAGCTTCATCAACATGCTGCGTTTTGGCACTGTAACTAACATGTACTTAGTGCTGCAACTGGAGCCAGAGGCTTGGTTTATAAGCGTGGCTGAAAATGGCATTGGCGCTGAAGTTCTCTCTGAACGTGGAGTTGTCTGCCTTTGAAAGGAGCAGCTAGAGCATTGCTTTACTAGAAGCAAAATAAGCTCTGTTTCACTATAATGTGTTCTATAGCTATTTCGCACATTGGGACAAAACTGCTTTTTCGTGCGAAACGGGTTTCATCGTGAAGATGTTTCTCAGGTGAGACTTCAACGAAGTTGGTTTAAAACAAACGTGGTTCTGCCCTGTCATCCGGAGTATAAGCTTCATCAACATGCTGCGTTTTGGCACTGTAGCTAACATGTACTTAGTGCTGCAACTGGAGCCAGAGGCTTGGTTTATAAGCGTGGCTGAAAATTGCTTTGGCGCTGAAGTTCTCTCTGAACGTGGAGTTAGCTGCCTTTCAAAGGACCAGCTAGAGCATTGCTTTGAGTAGAAGCACCAAAAGCTCTGTTTCACTATAATGTATTCTATGGCTATTTCGCACATTGGGACAAAACTGGTTTTTCGTGCGAAACGGGTTTCATCGTGAAGCTGTTTCTCAGAAGAGACTTCAATGAAGTTGGTTACAAACAAACGCGACGCTGCCCTGTCATCCGGAGCATCAGTTTCATCCACATGCTGAGTTGCGTCACTTTAGCTAACATGTACTTAGTGCTGCAACTGGAGCCAGAGGCTTGGTTTATAAGCGTGGCTGAAAATGGCTTTGGCGCTGAAGTTCTCTCTGAACGTGGAGTTGGTTGCCTTTCAAAGGAGCAGCTAGAGCATTGCTTTGAGTAGAAGCACCAAAAGCTCTGTTTCACTATAATGTATTCTATGGCTATTTCGCACATTGGGACAAAACTGGTTTTTCGTGCGAAACGGGTTTCATCGTGAAGCTGTTTCTCAGATGAGACTTCAATGAAGTTGGTTTCAAACAAACGCGACGCTGCCTTGTCATCCGGAGCATCAGTTTCATTCACATGCTGAGTTTCGTCACTTTAGCTAACATGTACTTAGTGCTGCAACTGGAGCCAGAGGCTTGGCGTATAAGCGTAGCTGAAAATGGCTTTGGGGCTGAAGTTCTCTCTGAACGTGGAGTTGGCTGCCTTTCAAAGGAGCAGCTAGAGCGTTGCTTTGAGTAGAAGCAAAATAAGCTCTGTTTCACTATAATGTGTTCTATGGCTATTTCGCACAATGGGACAAAACTGGTTTTTCGTGCGAAACGGGTTTCATCGTGAAGCTGTTTCTCAGGTGAGACTTCAATGAAGTTGGCTACAAACAAACTCGACGATGCCCTGTCATCCGGAGCATCAGTTTCATTCACATGCTGAGTTGCGTCACTCTAGCTAACATGTACTTAGTGCTGCAACTGGAGCCAGAGGCTTGGTGTATAAGCGTAGCTGAAAATGGCTTTGGCGCTGAAGATCTCTCTGAACGTGGAGTTGTCTGCCTTTCAAAGGAGAACTAGAGCGTTGCTTTGAGTAGAAGCAAAATAAGCTCTGTTTCACTATAATGTGTTCTATGGCTATTTCGCCCTTTGGGACAAATCTGGTTTTTCGTGCCAAACGGGTTTCATCGTGAAGATGTTTCTCAGGTGAGACTTCAACGAAGTTGGTTTCAAACAAACGTGATTCTGCCCTGTCATCCGGAGTATAAGCTTCATCAACATGCTGCGTTTTGGCACTGTAACTAACATGTACTTAGTGCTGCAACTGGAGCCAGAGGCTTGGTTTATAAGCGTAGCTGAAAATGGCATTGGCACTGAAGTTCTCTCTGAACGTGGAGTTGTCTGCCTTTGAAAGGAGCAGCTAGAGCATTGCTTTACTAGAAGCAGAATAAGCTCTGTTTCACTCTAATGTGTTCTATAGCTATTTCGCACATTGGGACAAAACTGCTTTTGCGTGCGAAATGGGTTTAATTGTGAAGCTGTTTCTCAGGTGAGACTTCAATGAAGTTGGTTTCAAACAAACGTGATTCTGCCCTGTCATCCGGAGTATAAGCTTCATCAACATGCTGCGTTTTGGCACTGTAGCTAACATGTACTTAGTGCTGCAACTGGAGCCAGAGGCTTGGTTTATAAGCTTGGCTGAAAATGGCTTTGGCGCTGAAGTTATCTCTGAACGTGGAGTTGTCTGCCTTTCAAACGAGCAGCTAGAGCATTGCTTTGAGTAGAAGCAAAATAAGCTCTGTTTCACTATAATGTATTCTATGGCTATTTCGCACTTTGGGACAAAACTGGTTTTTCGTGCGAAACGGGTTTCATCGTGAAGCTGTTTCTCAGATGAGACTTCAATGAAGTTGGTTACAAACAAACGCGACGCTGCCCTGTCATCCGGAGCATCAGTTTCATCCACATGCTGAGTTGCGTCACTTTAGCTAACATGTACTTAGTGCTGCAACTGGAGCCAGAGGCTTGGCGTATAAGCGTAGCTGAAAATGGCTTTGGGGCTGAAGTTCTCTCTGAACGTGGAGTTGGCTGCCTTTCAAAGGAGCAGCTAGAGCGTTGCTTTGAGTAGAAGCAAAATAAGCTCTGTTTCACTATAATGTGTTCTATGGCTATTTAGCACATTGGGACAAAACTGGATTTTCGTGCCAAACGGGTTTAATCGTGAAGATGTTTCTCAGGTGAGACTTCAATGAAGTTGGTTTCAAACAAACGTGATTCTGCCCTGTCATCCGGAGTATAAGCTTCATCAACATGCTGCGTTTTGGCACTGTAACTAACATGTACTTAGTGCTGCAACTGGAGCCAGAGACTTGGTTTATAAGCGTGGCTGAAAATGGCATTGGCGCTGAAGTTCTCTCTGAACGTGGAATTGTCTGCCTTTGAAAGGAGCAGCTAGAGCATTGCTTTACTAGAAGCAAAATAAGCTCTGTTTCACTATAATGTGTTCTATAGCTATTTCGCACATTGGGACAAAACTGGTTTTTCGTGCGAAACGGGTTTCATTGTGAAGCTGTTTCTCAGATGAGACTTCAATGAAGTTGGTTTCAAACAAACGTGATTCTGCCCAGTCATCCGGAGTATAAGCTTCATCCACATGCTGCATTGTGTCACTGTAGCTAACATGTACTTAGTGCTGCAACTGGAGCCAGAGGCTTGGTTTATAAGCTTGGCTGAAAATGGCTTTGGCGCTGAAGTTCTCTCTGAACGTGGAGTTGGCTGCCTTTCAAAGAAGCAGCTAGAGCGTTGCTTTGACTAGAAGCAAAATAAGCTCTGTTTCAGTATAATGTGTTCTATGGCTATTTCGCACATTGGGACAAAACTGCTTTTCGTGCGAAACGGGTTTCATCGTGAAGATGTTTCTCAGGTGAGACTTCAATGAAGTTGGTTTAAAACAAACGTGGTTCTGCCCTGTCATCCGGAGTATAAGCTTCATCAACATGCTGCGTTTTGGCACTGTAACTAACATGTACTTAGTGCTGCAACTGGAGCCAGAGGCTTGGTTTATAAGCGTGGCTGAAAATGGCATTGGCGCTGAAGTTCTCTCTGAACGTGGAGTTGTCTGCCTTTGAAAGGAGCAGCTAGAGCATTGCTTTACTAGAAGCAAAATAAGCTCTGTTTCACTATAATGTGTTCTATAGCTATTTCGCACATTGGGACAAAACTGGTTTTTCGTGCGAAACGGGTTTCATTGTGAAGCTGTTTCTCAGATGAGACTTCAATGAAGTTGGTTTCAAACAAACGTGATTCTGCCCAGTCATCCGGAGTATAAGCTTCATCCACATGCTGCATTGTGTCACTGTAGCTAACATGTACTTAGTGCTGCAACTGGAGCCAGAGGCTTGGTTTATAAGCTTGGCTGAAAATGGCTTTGGCGCTGAAGTTCTCTCTGAACGTGGAGTTGGTTGCCTTTGAAAGGAGCAGCTAGAGCATTGCTTTGAGTAGAAGCACCAAAAGCTCTGTTTCACTATAATGTATTCTATGGCTATTTCGCACATTGGGACAAAACTGGTTTTTCGTGCGAAACGGGTTTAATCGTGAGCTGTTTCTCAGATGAGACTTCAATGAAGTTGGTTACAAACAAACTCGACGATGCCCTGTCATCCGGAGCATCAGTTTCATCCACATGCTGAGTTGCGTCACTTTAGCTAACATGTACTTAGTGCTGCAACTGGAGCCAGAGGCTTGGCGTATAAGCGTAGCTGAAAATGGCTTTGGGGCTGAAGTTCTCTCTGAACGTGGAGTTGTCTGCCTTTCAAAGGAGAACTAGAGCGTTGCTTTGAGTAGAAGCAAAATAAGCTCTGTTTCACTATAATGTATTCTATGGCTATTTCGCACTTTGGGACAAAACTGGTTTTTCGTGCGAAACGGGTTTCATCGTGAAGCTGTTTCTCAGGTGAGACTTCAATGAAGTTGGCTACAAACAAACTCGACGATGCCCTGTCATCCGGAGCATCAGTTTCATTCACATGCTGAGTTGCGTCACTCTAGCTAACATGTACTTAGTGCTGCAACTGGAGCCAGAGGCTTGGTGTATAAGCGTAGCTGAAAATGGCTTTGGCGCTGAAGATCTCTCTGAACGTGGAGTTGTCTGCCTTTCAAAGGAGAACTAGAGCGTTGCTTTGAGTAGAAGCAAAATAAGCTCTGTTTCACTATAATGTGTTCTATGGCTATTTCGCCCTTTGGGACAAATCTGGTTTTTCGTGCCAAACGGGTTTCATCGTGAAGATGTTTCTCAGGTGAGACTTCAACGAAGTTGGTTTCAAACAAACGTGATTCTGCCCTGTCATCCGGAGTGTAAGCTTCATCAACATGCTGCGTTTTGGCACTGTAGCTAACATGTACTTAGTGCTGCAACTGGAGCCAGAGGCTTGGTTTATAAGCGTAGCTGAAAATGGCTTTGGCGCTGAAGTTCTCTCTGAACGTGGAGTTGTTTGCCTTTCAAAGGAGCAGCTAGAGCATTGCTTTACTAGAAGCAGAATAAGCTCTGTTTCACTCTAATGTGTTCTATAGCTATTTCGCACGTTGGGACAAAACTGCTTTTGCGTGCGAAATGGGTTTAATTGTGAAGCTGTTTCTCAGGTGAGACTTCAATGAAGTTGGTTTCAAACAAACGTGATTCTGCCCTGTCATCCGGAGTATAAGCTTCATCAACATGCTGCGTTTTGGCACTGTAGCTAACATGTACTTAGTGCTGCAACTGGAGCCAGAGGCTTGGTTTATAAGCTTGGCTGAAAATGGCTTTGGCGCTGAAGTTCTCTCTGAACGTGGAGTTGGCTGCCTTTCAAAGAAGCAGCTAGAGCGTTGCTTTGACTAGAAGCAAAATAAGCTCTGTTTCAGTATAATGTGTTCTATGGCTATTTCGCACATTGGGACAAAACTGGTTTTTCGTGCGAAACGGGTTTCATCGTGAAGATGTTTCTCAGGTGAGACTTCAATGAAGTTGGTTTAAAACAAACGTGATTCTGCCCAGTCATCCGGAGTATAAGCTTCATCCACATGCTGCATTGTGTCACTGTAGCTAACATGTACTTAGTGCTGCAACTGGAGCCAGAGGCTCGGTTTATAAGCTTGGCTGAAAATGGCTTTGGCGCTGAAGTTCTCTCTGAACGTGGAGTTGTCTGCCTTTCAAAGAAGCAGCTAGAGCGTTGCTTTGACTAGAAGCAAAATAAGCTCTGTTTCAGTATAATGTGTTCTATGGCTATTTCGCACATTGGGACAAAACTGCTTTTCGTGCGAAACGGGTTTCATCGTGAAGATGTTTCTCAGGTGAGACTTCAACGAAGTTGGTTTCAAACAAACGTGGTTCTGCCCTGTCATCCGGAGTATAAGCTTCATCAACATGCTGCGTTTTGGCACTGTAACTAACATGTACTTAGTGCTGCAACTGGAGCCAGAGGCTTGGTTTATAAGCGTAGCTGAAAATGGCATTGGCGCTGAAGTTCTCTCTGAACGTGGAGTTGGTTGCCTTTCAAAGGAGCAGCTAGAGCATTGCTTTGAGTAGAAGCACCTAAAGCTCTGTTTCACTATAATGTATTCTATGGCTATTTCGCACATTGGGACAAAACTGGTTTTTCGTGCGAAACGGGTTTCATCGTGAAGCTGTTTCTCAGAAGAGACTTCAATGAAGTTGGTTACAAACAAACGCGACGCTGCCCTGTCATCCGGAGCATCAGTTTCATCCACATGCTGAGTTGCGTCACTTTAGCTAACATGTACTTAGTGCTGCAACTGGAGCCAGAGGCTTGGCGTATAAGCGTAGCTGAAAATGGCTTTGGGGCTGAAGTTCTCTCTGAACGTGGAGTTGGCTGCCTTTCAAAGGAGCAGCTAGAGCGTTGCTTTGAGTAGAAGCAAAATAAGCTCTGTTTCACTATAATGTGTTCTATGGCTATTTCGCACAATGGAACAAAACTGGTTTTTCGTGCGAAACGGGTTTCATCGTGAAGCTGTTTCTCAGGTGAGACTTCAATGAAGTTGGTTACAAACAAACTCGACGATGCCCTGTCATCCGGAGCATCAGTTTCATTCACATGCTGAGTTGCGTCACTCTAGCTAACATGTACTTAGTGCTGCAACTGGAGCCAGAGGCTTGGTTTATAAGCTTGGCTGAAAATGGCTTTGGCGCTGAAGATCTCTCTGAACGTGGAGTTGTCTGCCTTTGAAAGGAGAACTAGAGCGTTGCTTTGAGTAGAAGCAAAATAAGCTCTGTTTCACTATAATGTGTTCTATGGCTATTTCGCCCTTTGGGACAAATCTGGTTTTTCGTGCCAAACGGGTTTCATCGTGAAGATGTTTCTCAGGTGAGACTTCAACGAAGTTGGTTTCAAACAAACGTGATTCTGCCCTGTCATCCGGAGTATAAGCTTCATCAACATGCTGCGTTTTGGCACTGTAGCTAACATGTACTTAGTGCTGCAACTGGAGCCAGAGGCTTGGTTTATAAGCGTAGCTGAAAATGGCTTTGGCGCTGAAGTTCTCTCTGAACGTGGAGTTGTTTTCCTTTCAAAGGAGCAGCTAGAGCATTGCTTTACTAGAAGCAGAATAAGCTCTGTTTCACTCTAATGTGTTCTATAGCTATTTCGCACATTGGGACAAAACTGCTTTTGCGTGCGAAATGGGTTTAATTGTGAAGCTGTTTCTCAGGTGAGACTTCAATGAAGTTGGTTTCAAACAAACGTGATTCTGCCCTGTCATCCGGAGTATAAGCTTCATCAACATGCTGCGTTTTGGCACTGTAGCTAACATGTACTTAGTGCTGCAACTGGAGCCAGAGGCTTGGTTTATAAGCTTGGCTGAAAATGGCTTTGGCGCTGAAGTTATCTCTGAACGTGGAGTTGTCTGCCTTTCAAACGAGCAGCTAGAGCATTGCTTTGAGTAGAAGCACCATAAGCTCTGTTTCACTATAATGTATTCTATGGCTATTTCGCACTTTGGGACAAAACTGGATTTTCGTGCGAAACGGGTTTCATCGTGAAGCTGTTTCTCAGATGAGACTTCAATGAAGTTGGTTACAAACAAACGCGACGCTGCCCTGTCATCCGGAGCATCAGTTTCATCCACATGCTGAGTTGCGTCACTTTAGCTAACATGTACTTAGTGCTGCAACTGGAGCCAGAGGCTTGGCGTATAAGCGTAGCTGAAAATGGCTTTGGGGCTGAAGTTCTCTCTGAACGTGGAGTTGGCTGCCTTTCAAAGGAGCAGCTAGAGCGTTGCTTTGAGTAGAAGCAAAATAAGCTCTGTTTCACTATAATGTGTTCTATGGCTATTTAGCACATTGGGACAAAACTGGTTTTTCGTGCGAAACGGGTTTAATCGTGAAGCTGTTTCTCAGATGAGACTTCAATGAAGTTGGTTTCAAACAAACGTGATTCTGCCCAGTCATCCGGAGTATAAGCTTCATCCACATGCTGCATTGTGTCACTGTAGCTAACATGTACTTAGTGCTGCAACTGGAGCCAGAGGCTTGGTTTATAAGCTTGGCTGAAAATGGCTTTGGCGCTGAAGTTCTCTCTGAACGTGGAGTTGGCTGCCTTTCAAAGAAGCAGCTAGAGCGTTGCTTTGACTAGAAGCAAAATAAGCTCTGTTTCAGTATAATGTGTTCTATGGCTATTTCGCACATTGGGACAAAACTGCTTTTCGTGCGAAATGGGTTTAATTGTGAAGCTGTTTCTCAGGTGAGACTTCAATGAAGTTGGTTTCAAACAAACGTGATTCTGCCCTGTCATCCGGAGTATAAGCTTCATCAACATGCTGCGTTTTGGCACTGTAGCTAACATGTACTTAGTGCTGCAACTGGAGCCAGAGGCTTGGTTTATAAGCGTGGCTGAAAATGGCTTTGGCGCTGAAGTTCTCTCTGAACGTGGAGTTGGCTGCCTTTCAAAGGAGCAGCTAGAGCATTGCTTTGAGTAGAAGCACCAAAAGCTCTGTTTCACTATAATGTATTCTATGGCTATTTCGCACATTGGGACAAAACTGGTTTTTCGTGCGAAACGGGTTTCATCGTGAAGCTGTTTCTCAGAAGAGACTTCAATGAAGTTGGTTACAAACAAACGCGACGCTGCCCTGTCATCCGGAGCATCAGTTTCATCCACATGCTGAGTTGCGTCACTTTAGCTAACATGTACTTAGTGCTGCAACTGGAGCCAGAGGCTTGGCGTATAAGCGTAGCTGAAAATGGCTTTGGGGCTGAAGTTCTCTCTGAACGTGGAGTTGGCTGCCTTTCAAAGGAGCAGCTAGAGCATTGCTTTACTAGAAGCAGAATAAGCTCTGTTTCACTATAATGTGTTCTATAGCTATTTCGCACATTGGGACAAAACTGCTTTTTCGTGCGAAATGGGTTTAATTGTGAAGCTGTTTCTCAGGTGAGACTTCAATGAAGTTGGTTTCAAACAAACGTGATTCTGCCCTGTCATCCGGAGTATAAGCTTCATCAACATGCTGCGTTTTGGCACTGTAGCTAACATGTACTTAGTGCTGCAACTGGAGCCAGAGGCTTGGTTTATAAGCTTGGCTGAAAATGGCTTTGGCGCTGAAGTTCTCTCTGAACGTGGAGTTGGCTGCCTTTCAAAGAAGCAGCTAGAGCGTTGCTTTGAGTAGAAGCAAAATAAGCTCTGTTTCACTATAATGTGTTCTATGGCTATTTCGCACAATGGGACAAAACTGGATTTTCGTGCCAAACGGGTTTCATCGTGAAGATGTTTCTCAGGTGAGACTTCAATGAAGTTGGTTTAAAACAAACGTGGTTCTGCCCTGTCATCCGGAGTATAAGCTTCATCAACATGCTGCGTTTTGGCACTGTAACTAACATGTACTTAGTGCTGCAACTGGAGCCAGAGGCTTGGTTTATAAGCGTGGCTGAAAATGGCATTGGCGCTGAAGTTCTCTCTGAACGTGGAGTTGTCTGCCTTTCAAAGGAGCAGCTAGAGCATTGCTTTACTAGAAGCAAAATAAGCTCTGTTTCACTATAATGTGTTCTATAGCTATTTCGCACATTGGGACAAAACTGGTTTTTCGTGCGAAACGGGTTTCATTGTGAAGCTGTTTCTCAGATGAGACTTCAATGAAGTTGGTTTCAAACAAACGTGATTCTGCCCAGTCATCCGGAGTATAAGCTTCATCAACATGCTGCATTGTGTCACTGTAGCTAACATGTACTTAGTGCTGCAACTGGAGCCAGAGGCTCGGTTTATAAGCTTGGCTGAAAATGGCTTTGGCGCTGAAGTTCTCTCTGAACGTGGAGTTGGCTG
Organism: Ochotona princeps; assembly: GCF_030435755.1. Lineage (NCBI taxonomy): Eukaryota > Metazoa > Chordata > Mammalia > Lagomorpha > Ochotonidae > Ochotona > Ochotona princeps. The sequence goes on along the minus strand of NW_026699765.1, from coordinate 88,404 downwards.
CCTTTCAAAGAAGCAGCTAGAGCGTTGCTTTGACTAGAAGCAAAATAAGCTCTGTTTCAGTATAATGTGTTCTATGGCTATTTCGCACATTGGGACAAAACTGCTTTTCGTGCGAAACGGGTTTCATCGTGAAGATGTTTCTCAGGTGAGACTTCAATGAAGTTGGTTTCAAACAAACGTGATTCTGCCCTGTCATCCGGAGTATAAGCTTCATCAACATGCTGCGTTTTGGCACTGTAGCTAACATGTACTTAGTGCTGCAACTGGAGCCAGAGGCTTGGTTTATAAGCGTGGCTGAAAATGGCTTTGGCGCTGAAGTTCTCTCTGAACGTGGAGTTGGCTGCCTTTCAAAGGAGCAGCTAGAGCATTGCTTTGAGTAGAAGCACCAAAAGCTCTGTTTCACTATAATGTATTCTATGGCTATTTCGCACATTGGGACAAAACTGGTTTTTCGTGCGAAACGCGTTTCATCGTGAAGCTGTTTCTCAGAAGAGACTTCAATGAAGTTGGTTACAAACAAACGCGACGCTGCCCTGTCATCCGGAGCATCAGTTTCATCCACATGCTGAGTTGCGTCACTTTAGCTAACATGTACTTAGTGCTGCAACTGGAGCCAGAGGCTTGGCGTATAAGCGTAGCTGAAAATGGCTTTGGGGCTGAAGTTCTCTCTGAACGTGGAGTTGGCTGCCTTTCAAAGGAGCAGCTAGAGCGTTGCTTTGAGTAGAAGCAAAATAAGCTCTGTTTCACTATAATGTGTTCTATGGCTATTTCGCACAATGGAACAAAACTGGTTTTTCGTGCGAAACGGGTTTCATCGTGAAGCTGTTTCTCAGGTGAGACTTCAATGAAGTTGGTTACAAACAAACTCGACGATGCCCTGTCATCCGGAGCATCAGTTTCATTCACATGCTGAGTTGCGTCACTCTAGCTAACATGTACTTAGTGCTGCAACTGGAGCCAGAGGCTTGGTGTATAAGCGTAGCTGAAAATGGCTTTGGCGCTGAAGATCTCTCTGAACGTGGAGTTGTCTGCCTTTGAAAGGAGAACTAGAGCGTTGTTTTGAGTAGAAGCAAAATAAGCTCTGTTTCACTATAATGTGTTCTATGGCTATTTCGCCCTTTGGGACAAATCTGGTTTTTCGTGCCAAACGGGTTTCATCGTGAAGATGTTTCTCAGGTGAGACTTCAACGAAGTTGGTTTCAAACAAACGTGATTCTGCCCTGTCATCCGGAGTATAAGCTTCATCAACATGCTGCGTTTTGGCACTGTAGCTAACATGTACTTAGTGCTGCAACTGGAGCCAGAGGCTTGGTTTATAAGCGTAGCTGAAAATGGCTTTGGCGCTGAAGTTCTCTCTGAACGTGGAGTTGTTTTCCTTTCAAAGGAGCAGCTAGAGCATTGCTTTACTAGAAGCAGAATAAGCTCTGTTTCACTCTAATGTGTTCTATAGCTATTTCGCACATTGGGACAAAACTGCTTTTGCGTGCGAAATGGGTTTAATTGTGAAGCTGTTTCTCAGGTGAGACTTCAATGAAGTTGGTTTCAAACAAACGTGATTCTGCCCTGTCATCCGGAGTATAAGCTTCATCAACATGCTGCGTTTTGGCACTGTAGCTAACATGTACTTAGTGCTGCAACTGGAGCCAGAGGCTTGGTTTATAAGCTTGGCTGAAAATGGCTTTGGCGCTGAAGTTATCTCTGAACGTGGAGTTGTCTGCCTTTCAAACGAGCAGCTAGAGCATTGCTTTGAGTAGAAGCACCATAAGCTCTGTTTCACTATAATGTATTCTATGGCTATTTCGCACTTTGGGACAAAACTGGTTTTTCGTGCGAAACGGGTTTCATCGTGAAGCTGTTTCTCAGATGAGACTTCAATGAAGTTGGTTACAAACAAACGCGACGCTGCCCTGTCATCCGGAGCATCAGTTTCATCCACATGCTGAGTTGCGTCACTTTAGCTAACATGTACTTAGTGCTGCAACTGGAGCCAGAGGCTTGGCGTATAAGCGTAGCTGAAAATGGCTTTGGGGCTGAAGTTCTCTCTGAACGTGGAGTTGGCTGCCTTTCAAAGGAGCAGCTAGAGCGTTGCTTTGAGTAGAAGCAAAATAAGCTCTGTTTCACTATAATGTGTTCTATGGCTATTTAGCACATTGGGACAAAACTGGTTTATCTTTCGAAACGGGTTTAATCGTGAAGCTGTTTCTCAGATGAGACTTCAATGAAGTTGGTTTCAAACAAACGTGATTCTGCCCAGTCATCCGGAGTATAAGCTTCATCCACATGCTGCATTGTGTCACTGTAGCTAACATGTACTTAGTGCTGCAACTGGAGCCAGAGGCTTGGTTTATAAGCTTGGCTGAAAATGGCTTTGGCGCTGAAGTTCTCTCTGAACGTGGAGTTGGCTGCCTTTCAAAGAAGCAGCTAGAGCGTTGCTTTGACTAGAAGCAAAATAAGCTCTGTTTCAGTATAATGTGTTCTATGGCTATTTCGCACATTGGGACAAAACTGCTTTTCGTGCGAAACGGGTTTCATCGTGAAGATGTTTCTCAGGTGAGACTTCAACGAAGTTGGTTTCAAACAAACGTGGTTCTGCCCTGTCATCCGGAGTATAAGCTTCATCAACATGCTGCGTTTTGGCACTGTAACTAACATGTACTTAGTGCTGCAACTGGAGCCAGAGGCTTGGTTTATAAGCGTGGCTGAAAATGGCATTGGCGCTGAAGTTCTCTCTGAACGTGGAGTTGTCTGCCTTTGAAAGGAGCAGCTAGAGCATTGCTTTACTAGAAGCAAAATAAGCTCTGTTTCACTATAATGTGTTCTATAGCTATTTCGCACATTGGGACAAAACTGCTTTTTCGTGCGAAACGGGTTTCATCGTGAAGATGTTTCTCAGGTGAGACTTCAACGAAGTTGGTTTAAAACAAACGTGGTTCTGCCCTGTCATCCGGAGTATAAGCTTCATCAACATGCTGCGTTTTGGCACTGTAGCTAACATGTACTTAGTGCTGCAACTGGAGCCAGAGGCTTGGTTTATAAGCGTGGCTGAAAATTGCTTTGGCGCTGAAGTTCTCTCTGAACGTGGAGTTAGCTGCCTTTCAAAGGACCAGCTAGAGCATTGCTTTGAGTAGAAGCACCAAAAGCTCTGTTTCACTATAATGTATTCTATGGCTATTTCGCACATTGGGACAAAACTGGTTTTTCGTGCGAAACGGGTTTCATCGTGAAGCTGTTTCTCAGGTGAGACTTCAATGAAGTTGGTTACAAACAAACGCGACGCTGCCCTGTCATCCGGAGCATCAGTTTCATCCACATGCTGAGTTGCGTCACTTTAGCTAACATGTACTTAGTGCTGCAACTGGAGCCAGAGGCTTGGTTTATAAGCGTGGCTGAAAATGGCTTTGGCGCTGAAGTTCTCTCTGAACGTGGAGTTGGTTGCCTTTCAAAGGAGCAGCTAGAGCATTGCTTTGAGTAGAAGCACCAAAAGCTCTGTTTCACTATAATGTATTCTATGGCTATTTCGCACATTGGGACAAAACTGGTTTTTCGTGCGAAACGGGTTTCATCGTGAAGCTGTTTCTCAGATGAGACTTCAATGAAGTTGGTTTCAAACAAACGCGACGCTGCCTTGTCATCCGGAGCATCAGTTTCATTCACATGCTGAGTTTCGTCACTTTAGCTAACATGTACTTAGTGCTGCAACTGGAGCCAGAGGCTTGGCGTATAAGCGTAGCTGAAAATGGCTTTGGGGCTGAAGTTCTCTCTGAACGTGGAGTTGGCTGCCTTTCAAAGGAGCAGCTAGAGCGTTGCTTTGAGTAGAAGCAAAATAAGCTCTGTTTCACTATAATGTGTTCTATGGCTATTTCGCACAATGGAACAAAACTGGTTTTTCGTGCGAAACGGGTTTCATCGTGAAGCTGTTTCTCAGGTGAGACTTCAATGAAGTTGGCTACAAACAAACTCGACGATGCCCTGTCATCCGGAGCATCAGTTTCATTCACATGCTGAGTTGCGTCACTCTAGCTAACATGTACTTAGTGCTGCAACTGGAGCCAGAGGCTTGGTGTATAAGCGTAGCTGAAAATGGCTTTGGCGCTGAAGATCTCTCTGAACGTGGAGTTGTCTGCCTTTCAAAGGAGAACTAGAGCGTTGCTTTGAGTAGAAGCAAAATAAGCTCTGTTTCACTATAATGTGTTCTATGGCTATTTCGCCCTTTGGGACAAATCTGGTTTTTCGTGCCAAACGGGTTTCATCGTGAAGATGTTTCTCAGGTGAGACTTCAACGAAGTTGGTTTCAAACAAACGTGATTCTGCCCTGTCATCCGGAGTATAAGCTTCATCAACATGCTGCGTTTTGGCACTGTAACTAACATGTACTTAGTGCTGCAACTGGAGCCAGAGGCTTGGTTTATAAGCGTGGCTGAAAATGGCATTGGCACTGAAGTTCTCTCTGAACGTGGAGTTGTCTGCCTTTGAAAGGAGCAGCTAGAGCATTGCTTTACTAGAAGCAAAATAAGCTCTGTTTCACTATAATGTGTTCTATAGCTATTTCGCACATTGGGACAAAACTGCTTTTTCGTGCGAAATGGGTTTAATTGTGAAGCTGTTTCTCAGGTGAGACTTCAATGAAGTTGGTTTCAAACAAACGTGATTCTGCCCTGTCATCCGGAGTATAAGCTTCATCAACATGCTGCGTTTTGGCACTGTAGCTAACATGTACTTAGTGCTGCAACTGGAGCCAGAGGCTTGGTTTATAAGCTTGGCTGAAAATGGCTTTGGCGCTGAAGTTCTCTCTGAACGTGGAGTTGGCTGCCTTTCAAAGGAGCAGCTAGAGCATTGCTTTGAGTAGAAGCACCTAAAGCTCTGTTTCACTATAATGTATTCTATGGCTATTTCGCACATTGGGACAAAACTGGTTTTTCGTGCGAAACGGGTTTCATCGTGAAGCTGTTTCTCAGAAGAGACTTCAATGAAGTTGGTTACAAACAAACGCGACGCTGCCCTGTCATCCGGAGCATCAGTTTCATCCACATGCTGAGTTGCGTCACTTTAGCTAACATGTACTTAGTGCTGCAACTGGAGCCAGAGGCTTGGCGTATAAGCGTAGCTGAAAATTGCTTTGGGGCTGAAGTTCTCTCTGAACGTGGAGTTGGCTGCCTTTCAAAGGAGCAGCTAGAGCGTTGCTTTGAGTAGAAGCAAAATAAGCTCTGTTTCACTATAATGTGTTCTATGGCTATTTCGCACAATGGAACAAAACTGGTTTTTCGTGCGAAACGGGTTTCATCGTGAAGCTGTTTCTCAGGTGAGACTTCAATGAAGTTGGTTACAAACAAACTCGACGATGCCCTGTCATCCGGAGCATCAGTTTCATTCACATGCTGAGTTGCGTCACTCTAGCTAACATGTACTTAGTGCTGCAACTGGAGCCAGAGGCTTGGTGTATAAGCGTAGCTGAAAATGGCTTTGGCGCTGAAGATCTCTCTGAACGTGGAGTTGTCTGCCTTTGAAAGGAGAACTAGAGCGTTGCTTTGAGTAGAAGCAAAATAAGCTCTGTTTCACTATAATGTGTTCTATGGCTATTTCGCCCTTTGGGACAAATCTGGTTTTTCGTGCCAAACGGGTTTCATCGTGAAGATGTTTCTCAGGTGAGACTTCAACGAAGTTGGTTTCAAACAAACGTGATTCTGTCCTGTCATCCGGAGTATAAGCTTCATCAACATGCTGCGTTTTGGCACTGTAGCTAACATGTACTTAGTGCTGCAACTGGAGCCAGAGGCTTGGTTTATAAGCGTAGCTGAAAATGGCTTTGGCGCTGAAGTTCTCTCTGAACGTGGAGTTGTTTTCCTTTCAAAGGAGCAGCTAGAGCATTGCTTTACTAGAAGCAGAATAAGCTCTGTTTCACTCTAATGTGTTCTATAGCTATTTCGCACATTGGGACAAAACTGCTTTTGCGTGCGAAATGGGTTTAATTGTGAAGCTGTTTCTCAGGTGAGACTTCAATGAAGTTGGTTTCAAACAAACGTGATTCTGCCCTGTCATCCGGAGTATAAGCTTCATCAACATGCTGCGTTTTGGCACTGTAGCTAACATGTACTTAGTGCTGCAACTGGAGCCAGAGGCTTGGTTTATAAGCTTGGCTGAAAATGGCTTTGGCGCTGAAGTTATCTCTGAACGTGGAGTTGTCTGCCTTTCAAACGAGCAGCTAGAGCATTGCTTTGAGTAGAAGCAAAATAAGCTCTGTTTCACTATAATGTATTCTATGGCTATTTCGCACTTTGGGACAAAACTGGTTTTTCGTGCGAAACGGGTTTCATCGTGAAGCTGTTTCTCAGATGAGACTTCAATGAAGTTGGTTACAAACAAACGCGACGCTGCCCTGTCATCCGGAGCATCAGTTTCATCCACATGCTGAGTTGCGTCACTTTAGCTAACATGTACTTAGTGCTGCAACTGGAGCCAGAGGCTTGGCGTATAAGCGTAGCTGAAAATGGCTTTGGGGCTGAAGTTCTCTCTGAACGTGGAGTTGGCTGCCTTTCAAAGGAGCAGCTAGAGCGTTGCTTTGAGTAGAAGCAAAATAAGCTCTGTTTCACTATAATGTGTTCTATGGCTATTTTGCACATTGGGACAAAACTGGTTTTTCGTGCGAAACGGGTTTAATCGTGAAGCTGTTTCTCAGATGAGACTTCAATGAAGTTGGTTTCAAACAAACGTGATTCTGCCCAGTCATCCGGAGTATAAGCTTCATCCACATGCTGCATTGTGTCACTGTAGCTAACATGTACTTAGTGCTGCAACTGGAGCCAGAGGCTTGGTTTATAAGCTTGGCTGAAAATGGATTTGGCGCTGAAGTTCTCTCTGAACGTGGAGTTGGCTGCCTTTCAAAGGAGCAGCTAGAGCGTTGCTTTGACTAGAAGCAAAATAAGCTCTGTTTCAGTATATTGTGTTCTATGGCTATTTCGCACATTGGGACAAAACTGCTTTTCGTGCGAAACGGGTTTCATCGTGAAGATGTTTCTCAGGTGAGACTTCAACGAAGTTGGTTTCAAACAAACGTGGTTCTGCCCTGTCATCCGGAGTATAAGCTTCATCAACATGCTGCGTTTTGGCACTGTAGCTAACATGTACTTAGTGCTGCAACTGGAGCCAGAGGCTTGGTTTATAAGCGTGGCTGAAAATTGCTTTGGCGCTGAAGTTCTCTCTGAACGTGGAGTTGGTTGCCTTTCAAAGGAGCAGCTAGAGCATTGCTTTGAGTAGAAGCACCAAAAGCTCTGTTTCACTATAATGTATTCTATGGCTATTTCGCACATTGGGACAAAACTGGTTTTTCGTGCGAAACGGGTTTCATCGTGAAGCTGTTTCTCAGATGAGACTTCAATGAAGTTGGTTTCAAACAAACGCGACGCTGCCCTGTCATCCGGAGCATCAGTTTCATTCACATGCTGAGTTGCGTCACTTTAGCTAACATGTACTTAGTGCTGCAACTGGAGCCAGAGGCTTGGCGTATAAGCGTAGCTGAAAATGGCTTTGGGGCTGAAGTTCTCTCTGAACGTGGAGTTGGCTGCCTTTCAAAGGAGCAGCTAGAGCATTGCTTTACTAGAAGCAAAATAAGCTCTGTTTCACTATAATGTGTTCTATGGCTATTTCGCACAATGGGACAAAACTGGTTTTTCGTGCGAAACGGGTTTCATCGTGAAGCTGTTTCTCAGGTGAGACTTCAATGAAGTTGGCTACAAACAAACTCGACGATGCCCTGTCATCCGGAGCATCAGTTTCATTCACATGCTGAGTTGCGTCACTCTAGCTAACATGTACTTAGTGCTGCAACTGGAGCCAGAGGCTTGGTGTATAAGCGTAGCTGAAAATGGCTTTGGCGCTGAAGATCTCTCTGAACGTGGAGTTGTCTGCCTTTCAAAGGAGAACTAGAGCGTTGCTTTGAGTAGAAGCAAAATAAGCTCTGTTTCACTATAATGTGTTCTATGGCTATTTCGCCCTTTGGGACAAATCTGGTTTTTCGTGCCAAACGGGTTTCATCGTGAAGATGTTTCTCAGGTGAGACTTCAACGAAGTTGGTTTCAAACAAACGTGATTCTGCCCTGTCATCCGGAGTATAAGCTTCATCAACATGCTGCGTTTTGGCACTGTAACTAACATGTACTTAGTGCTGCAACTGGAGCCAGAGGCTTGGTTTATAAGCGTAGCTGAAAATGGCATTGGCACTGAAGTTCTCTCTGAACGTGGAGTTGTCTGCCTTTGAAAGGAGCAGCTAGAGCATTGCTTTACTAGAAGCAAAATAAGCTCTGTTTCACTATAATGTGTTCTATAGCTATTTCGCACATTGGGACAAAACTGCTTTTTCGTGCGAAATGGGTTTAATTGTGAAGCTGTTTCTCAGGTGAGACTTCAATGAAGTTGGTTTCAAACAAACGTGATTCTGCCCTGTCATCCGGAGTATAAGCTTCATCAACATGCTGCGTTTTGGCACTGTAGCTAACATGTACTTAGTGCTGCAACTGGAGCCAGAGGCTTGGTTTATAAGCGTGGCTGAAAATGGCTTTGGCGCTGAAGTTCTCTCTGAACGTGGAGTTGGCTGCCTTTCAAAGGAGCAGCTAGAGCATTGCTTTGAGTAGAAGCACCTAAAGCTCTGTTTCACTATAATGTATTCTATGGCTATTTCGCACATTGGGACAAAACTGGTTTTTCGTGCGAAACGGGTTTCATCGTGAAGCTGTTTCTCAGAAGAGACTTCAATGAAGTTGGTTACAAACAAACGCGACGCTGCCCTGTCATCCGGAGCATCAGTTTCATCCACATGCTGAGTTGCGTCACTTTAGCTAACATGTACTTAGTGCTGCAACTGGAGCCAGAGGCTTGGCGTATAAGCGTAGCTGAAAATTGCTTTGGGGCTGAAGTTCTCTCTGAACGTGGAGTTGGCTGCCTTTCAAAGGAGCAGCTAGAGCGTTGCTTTGAGTAGAAGCAAAATAAGCTCTGTTTCACTATAATGTGTTCTATGGCTATTTCGCACAATGGAACAAAACTGGTTTTTCGTGCGAAACGGGTTTCATCGTGAAGCTGTTTCTCAGGTGAGACTTCAATGAAGTTGGTTACAAACAAACTCGACGATGCCCTGTCATCCGGAGCATCAGTTTCATTCACATGCTGAGTTGCGTCACTCTAGCTAACATGTACTTAGTGCTGCAACTGGAGCCAGAGGCTTGGTGTATAAGCGTAGCTGAAAATGGCTTTGGCGCTGAAGATCTCTCTGAACGTGGAGTTGTCTGCCTTTGAAAGGAGAACTAGAGCGTTGCTTTGAGTAGAAGCAAAATAAGCTCTGTTTCACTATAATGTGTTCTATGGCTATTTCGCACAATGGGACAAATCTGGTTTTTCGTGCCAAATGGGTTTCATCGTGAAGATGTTTCTCAGGTGAGACTTCAACGAAGTTGGTTTCAAACAAACGTGATTCTGTCCTGTCATCCGGAGTATAAGCTTCATCAACATGCTGCGTTTTGGCACTGTAGCTAACATGTACTTAGTGCTGCAACTGGAGCCAGAGGCTTGGTTTATAAGCTTGGCTGAAAATGGCTTTGGCGCTGAAGTTATCTCTGAACGTGGAGTTGTCTGCCTTTCAAACGAGCAGCTAGAGCATTGCTTTGAGTAGAAGCAAAATAAGCTCTGTTTCACTATAATGTATTCTATGGCTATTTCGCACTTTGGGACAAAACTGGTTTTTCGTGCGAAACGGGTTTCATCGTGAAGCTGTTTCTCAGATGAGACTTCAATGAAGTTGGTTACAAACAAACGCGACGCTGCCCTGTCATCCGGAGCATCAGTTTCATCCACATGCTGAGTTGCGTCACTTTAGCTAACATGTACTTAGTGCTGCAACTGGAGCCAGAGGCTTGGCGTATAAGCGTAGCTGAAAATGGCTTTGGGGCTGAAGTTCTCTCTGAACGTGGAGTTGGCTGCCTTTCAAAGGAGCAGCTAGAGCGTTGCTTTGAGTAGAAGCAAAATAAGCTCTGTTTCACTATAATGTGTTCTATGGCTATTTAGCACATTGGGACAAAACTGGATTTTCGTGCCAAACGGGTTTAATCGTGAAGATGTTTCTCAGGTGAGACTTCAATGAAGTTGGTTTCAAACAAACGTGATTCTGCCCTGTCATCCGGAGTATAAGCTTCATCAACATGCTGCGTTTTGGCACTGTAACTAACATGTACTTAGTGCTGCAACTGGAGCCAGAGACTTGGTTTATAAGCGTGGCTGAAAATGGCATTGGCGCTGAAGTTCTCTCTGAACGTGGAGTTGTCTGCCTTTGAAAGGAGCAGCTAGAGCATTGCTTTACTAGAAGCAAAATAAGCTCTGTTTCACTATAATGTGTTCTATAGCTATTTCGCACATTGGGACAAAACTGGTTTTTCGTGCGAAACGGGTTTCATTGTGAAGCTGTTTCTCAGATGAGACTTCAATGAAGTTGGTTTCAAACAAACGTGATTCTGCCCAGTCATCCGGAGTATAAGCTTCATCCACATGCTGCATTGTGTCACTGTAGCTAACATGTACTTAGTGCTGCAACTGGAGCCAGAGGCTCGGTTTATAAGCTTGGCTGAAAATGGCTTTGGCGCTGAAGTTCTCTCTGAACGTGGAGTTGTCTGCCTTTCAAAGAAGCAGCTAGAGCGTTGCTTTGACTAGAAGCAAAATAAGCTCTGTTTCAGTATAATGTGTTCTATGGCTATTTCGCACATTGGGACAAAACTGCTTTTCGTGCCAAACGGGTTTCATCGTGAAGATGTTTCTCAGGTGAGACTTCAACGAAGTTGGTTTCAAACAAACGTGGTTCTGCCCTGTCATCCGGAGTATAAGCTTCATCAACATGCTGCGTTTTGGCACTGTAACTAACATGTACTTAGTGCTGCAACTGGAGCCAGAGGCTTGGTTTATAAGCGTAGCTGAAAATGGCATTGGCGCTGAAGTTCTCTCTGAACGTGGAGTTGTCTGCCTTTGAAAGGAGCAGCTAGAGCATTGCTTTACTAGAAGCAAAATAAGCTCTGTTTCACTATAATGTGTTCTATAGCTATTTCGCACATTGGGACAAAACTGCTTTTTCGTGCGAAATGGGTTTAATTGTGAAGCTGTTTCTCAGGTGAGACTTCAATGAAGTTGGTTTCAAACAAACGTGATTCTGCCCTGTCATCCGGAGTATAAGCTTCATCAACATGCTGCGTTTTGGCACTGTAGCTAACATGTACTTAGTGCTGCAACTGGAGCCAGAGGCTTGGTTTATAAGCGTGGCTGAAAATGGCTTTGGCGCTGAAGTTCTCTCTGAACGTGGAGTTGTTTTCCTTTCAAAGGAGCAGCTAGAGCATTGCTTTGAGTAGAAGCACCTAAAGCTCTGTTTCACTATAATGTATTCTATGGCTATTTCGCACATTGGGACAAAACTGGTTTTTCGTGCGAAACGGGTTTCATCGTGAAGCTGTTTCTCAGAAGAGACTTCAATGAAGTTGGTTACAAACAAACGCGACGCTGCCCTGTCATCCGGAGCATCAGTTTCATCCACATGCTGAGTTGCGTCACTTTAGCTAACATGTACTTAGTGCTGCAACTGGAGCCAGAGGCTTGGCGTATAAGCGTAGCTGAAAATGGCTTTGGGGCTGAAGTTCTCTCTGAAGGTGGAGTTGTTTGCCTTTCAAAGGAGCAGCTAGAGCGTTGCTTTGAGTAGAAGCAAAATAAGCTCTGTTTCACTATAATGTGTTCTATGGCTATTTCGCACAATGGAACAAAACTGGTTTTTCGTGCGAAACGGGTTTCATCGTGAAGCTGTTTCTCAGGTGAGACTTCAATGAAGTTGGTTACAAACAAACTCGACGATGCCCTGTCATCCGGAGCATCAGTTTCATTCACATGCTGAGTTGCGTCACTCTAGCTAACATGTACTTAGTGCTGCAACTGGAGCCAGAGGCTTGGTGTATAAGCGTAGCTGAAAATGGCTTTGGCGCTGAAGATCTCTCTGAACGTGGAGTTGTCTGCCTTTGAAAGGAGAACTAGAGCGTTGCTTTGAGTAGAAGCACCAAAAGCTCTGTTTCACTATAATGTGTTCTATGGCTATTTCGCCCTTTGGGACAAATCTGGTTTTTCGTGCCAAACGGGTTTCATCGTGAAGATGTTTCTCAGGTGAGACTTCAACGAAGTTGGTTTCAAACAAACGTGATTCTGCCCTGTCATCCGGAGTATAAGCTTCATCAACATGCTGCGTTTTGGCACTGTAGCTAACATGTACTTAGTGCTGCAACTGGAGCCAGAGGCTTGGTTTATAAGCTTGGCTGAAAATGGCTTTGGCGCTGAAGTTCTCTCTGAACGGGGAGTTGTTTTCCTTTCAAAGGAGCAGCTAGAGCATTGCTTTACTAGAAGCAGAATAAGCTCTGTTTCACTCTAATGTGTTCTATAGCTATTTCGCACATTGGGACAAAACTGCTTTTGCGTGCGAAATGGGTTTAATTGTGAAGCTGTTTCTCAGGTGAGACTTCAATGAAGTTGGTTTCAAACAAACGTGATTCTGCCCTGTCATCCGGAGTATAAGCTTCATCAACATGCTGCGTTTTGGCACTGTAGCTAACATGTACTTAGTGCTGCAACTGGAGCCAGAGGCTTGGTTTATAAGCTTGGCTGAAAATGGCTTTGGCGCTGAAGTTATCTCTGAACATGGAGTTGTCTGCCTTTCAAACGAGCAGCTAGATCATTGCTTTGAGTAGAAGCACCATAAGCTCTGTTTCACTATAATGTATTCTATGGCTATTTCGCACATTGGGACAAAACTGGTTTTTCGTGCGAAACGGGTTTCATCGTGAAGCGGTTTCTCAGATGAGACTTCAATGAAGTTGGTTACAAACAAACGCGACGCTGCCCTGTCATCCGGAGCATCAGTTTCATCCACATGCTGAGTTGCGTCACTTTAGCTAACATGTACTTAGTGCTGCAACTGGAGCCAGAGGCTTGGCGTATAAGCGTAGCTGAAAATGGCTTTGGGGCTGAAGTTCTCTCTGAACGTGGAGTTGGCTGCCTTTCAAAGGAGCAGCTAGAGCGTTGCTTTGAGTAGAAGCAAAATAAGCTCTGTTTCACTATAATGTGTTCTATGGCTATTTTGCACATTGGGACAAAACTGGTTTTTCGTGCGAAACGGGTTTAATCGTGAAGCTGTTTCTCAGATGAGACTTCAATGAAGTTGGTTTCAAACAAACGTGATTCTGCCCAGTCATCCGGAGTATAAGCTTCATCCACATGCTGCATTGTGTCACTGTAGCTAACATGTACTTAGTGCTGCAACTGGAGCCAGAGGCTTGGTTTATAAGCGTGACTGAAAATGGATTTGGCGCTGAAGTTCTCTCTGAACGTGGAGTTGGCTGCCTTTCAAAGGAGCAGCTAGAGCGTTGCTTTGACTAGAAGCAAAATAAGCTCTGTTTCAGTATATTGTGTTCTATGGCTATTTCGCACATTGGGACAAAACTGCTTTTCGTGCGAAACGGGTTTCATCGTGAAGATGTTTCTCAGGTGAGACTTCAACGAAGTTGGTTTCAAACAAACGTGGTTCTGCCCTGTCATCCGGAGTATAAGCTTCATCAACATGCTGCGTTTTGGCACTGTAGCTAACATGTACTTAGTGCTGCAACTGGAGCCAGAGGCTTGGTTTATAAGCGTGGCTGAAAATGGCATTGGCGCTGAAGTTCTCTCTGAACGTGGAGTTGTCTGCCTTTGAAAGGAGCAGCTAGAGCATTGCTTTACTAGAAGCAAAATAAGCTCTGTTTCACTATAATGTGTTCTATAGCTATTTCGCACATTGGGACAAAACTGGTTTTTCGTGCGAAATGGGTTTAATTGTGAAGCTGTTTCTCAGGTGAGACTTCAATGAAGTTGGTTTCAAACAAACGTGATTCTGCCCTGTCATCCGGAGTATAAGCTTCATCAACATGCTGCGTTTTGGCACTGTAGCTAACATGTACTTAGTGCTGCAACTGGAGCCAGAGGCTTGGTTTATAAGCGTAGCTGAAAATGGCTTTGGCGCTGAAGATCTCTCTGAACGTGGAGTTGGCTGCCTTTCAAAGGACCAGCTAGAGCATTGCTTTGAGTAGAAGCACCAAAAGCTCTGTTTCACTATAATGTATTCTATGGCTATTTCGCACATTGGGACAAAACTGGTTTTTCGTGCGAAACGGGTTTCATCGTGAAGCTGTTTCTCAGAAGAGACTTCAATGAAGTTGGTTACAAACAAACGCGACGCTGCCCTGTCATCCGGAGCATCAGTTTCATCCACATGCTGAGTTGCGTCACTTTAGCTAACATGTACTTAGTGCTGCAACTGGAGCCAGAGGCTTGGTTTATAAGCGTGGCTGAAAATGGCTTTGGCGCTGAAGTTCTCTCTGAACGTGAAGTTGGTTGCCTTTCAAAGGAGCAGCTAGAGCATTGCTTTGAGTAGAAGCACCAAAAGCTCTGTTTCACTATAATGTATTCTATGGCTATTTCGCACATTGGGACAAAACTGGTTTTTCGTGCGAAACGGGTTTAATCGTGAAGCTGTTTCTCAGATGAGACTTCAATGAAGTTGGTTACAAACAAACGCGACGCTGCCCTGTCATCCGGAGCATCAGTTTCATCCACATGCTGAGTTGCGTCACTTTAGCTAACATGTACTTAGTGCTGCAACTGGAGCCAGAGGCTTGGCGTATAAGCGTAGCTGAAAATGGCTTTGGGGCTGAAGTTCTCTCTGAACGTGGAGTTGGCTGCCTTTCAAAGGAGCAGCTAGAGCGTTGCTTTGAGTAGAAGCAAAATAAGCTCTGTTTCACTATAATGTGTTCTATGGCTATTTCGCACAATGGGACAAAACTGGTTTTTCGTGCGAAACGGGTTTCATCGTGAAGCTGTTTCTCAGGTGAGACTTCAATGAAGTTGGCTACAAACAAACTCGACGATGCCCTGTCATCCGGAGCATCAGTTTCATTCACATGCTGAGTTGCGTCACTCTAGCTAACATGTACTTAGTGCTGCAACTGGAGCCAGAGGCTTGGTGTATAAGCGTAGCTGAAAATGGCTTTGGCGCTGAAGATCTCTCTGAACGTGCAGTTGTCTGCCTTTCAAAGGAGAACTAGAGCGTTGCTTTGAGTAGAAGCAAAATAAGCTCTGTTTCACTATAATGTGTTCTATGGCTATTTCGCCCTTTGGGACAAATCTGGTTTTTCGTGCCAAACGGGTTTCATCGTGAAGATGTTTCTCAGGTGAGACTTCAATGAAGTTGGTTTCAAACAAACGTGATTCTGCCCAGTCATCCGGAGTATAAGCTTCATCCACATGCTGCATTGTGTCACTGTAGCTAACATGTACTTAGTGCTGCAACTGGAGCCAGAGGCTCGGTTTATAAGCTTGGCTGAAAATGGCTTTGGCGCTGAAGTTCTCTCTGAACGTGGAGTTGGCTGCCTTTCAAAGAAGCAGCTAGAGCGTTGCTTTGACTAGAAGCAAAATAAGCTCTGTTTCAGTATAATGTGTTCTATGGCTATTTCGCACATTGGGACAAAACTGCTTTTCGTGCGAAACGGGTTTCATCGTGAAGATGTTTCTCAGGTGAGACTTCAACGAAGTTGGTTTCAAACAAACGTGGTTCTGCCCTGTCATCCGGAGTATAAGCTTCATCAACATGCTGCGTTTTGGCACTGTAGCTAACATGTACTTAGTGCTGCAACTGGAGCCAGAGGCTTGGTTTATAAGCGTAGCTGAAAATGGCATTGGCACTGAAGTTCTCTCTGAACGTGGAGTTGTCTGCCTTTGAAAGGAGCAGCTAGAGCATTGCTTTACTAGAAGCAAAATAAGCTCTGTTTCACTATAATGTGTTCTATAGCTATTTCGCACATTGGGACAAAACTGCTTTTTCGTGCGAAATGGGTTTAATTGTGAAGCTGTTTCTCAGGTGAGACTTCAATGAAGTTGGTTTCAAACAAACGTGATTCTGCCCTGTCATCCGGAGTATAAGCTTCATCAACATGCTGCGTTTTGGCACTGTAGCTAACATGTACTTAGTGCTGCAACTGGAGCCAGAGGCTTGGTTTATAAGCGTGGCTGAAAATGGCTTTGGCGCTGAAGTTATCTCTGAACGTGGAGTTGGCTGCCTTTCAAAGGAGCAGCTAGAGCATTGCTTTGAGTAGAAGCACCTAAAGCTCTGTTTCACTATAATGTATTCTATGGCTATTTCGCACAATGGAACAAAACTGGTTTTTCGTGCGAAACGGGTTTCATCGTGAAGCTGTTTCTCAGGTGAGACTTCAATGAAGTTGGTTACAAACAAACTCGACGATGCCCTGTCATCCGGAGCATCAGTTTCATTCACATGCTGAGTTGCGTCACTCTAGCTAACATGTACTTAGTGCTGCAACTGGAGCCAGAGGCTTGGTGTATAAGCGTAGCTGAAAATGGCTTTGGCGCTGAAGATCTCTCTGAACGTGGAGTTGTCTGCCTTTGAAAGGAGAACTAGAGCGTTGCTTTGAGTAGAAGCAAAATAAGCTCTGTTTCACTATAATGTGTTCTATGGCTATTTCGCCCTTTGGGACAAATCTGGTTTTTCGTGCCAAACGGGTTTCATCGTGAAGATGTTTCTCAGGTGAGACTTCAACGAAGTTGGTTTCAAACAAACGTGATTCTGCCCTGTCATCCGGAGTATAAGCTTCATCAACATGCTGCGTTTTGGCACTGTAGCTAACATGTACTTAGTGCTGCAACTGGAGCCAGAGGCTTGGTTTATAAGCGTAGCTGAAAATGGCTTTGGCGCTGAAGTTCTCTCTGAACGTGGAGTTGTTTTCCTTTCAAAGGAGCAGCTAGAGCATTGCTTTACTAGAAGCAGAATAAGCTCTGTTTCACTCTAATGTGTTCTATAGCTATTTCGCACATTGGGACAAAACTGCTTTTGCGTGCGAAATGGGTTTAATTGTGAAGCTGTTTCTCAGGTGAGACTTCAATGAAGTTGGTTTCAAACAAACGTGATTCTGCCCTGTCATCCGGAGTATAAGCTTCATCAACATGCTGCGTTTTGGCACTGTAGCTAACATGTACTTAGTGCTGCAACTGGAGCCAGAGGCTTGGTTTATAAGCTTGGCTGAAAATGGCTTTGGCGCTGAAGTTATCTCTGAACGTGGAGTTGTCTGCCTTTCAAACGAGCAGCTAGAGCATTGCTTTGAGTAGAAGCACCATAAGCTCTGTTTCACTATAATGTATTCTATGGCTATTTCGCACTTTGGGACAAAACTGGTTTTTCGTGCGAAATGGGTTTCATCGTGAAGCTGTTTCTCAGATGAGACTTCAATGAAGTTGGTTACAAACAAACGCGACGCTGCCCTGTCATCCGGAGCATCAGTTTCATCCACATGCTGAGTTGCGTCACTTTAGCTAACATGTACTTAGTGCTGCAACTGGAGCCAGAGGCTTGGTTTATAAGCTTGGCTGAAAATGGATTTGGCGCTGAAGTTCTCTCTGAACGTGGAGTTGGCTGCCTTTCAAAGGAGCAGCTAGAGCGTTGCTTTGACTAGAAGCAAAATAAGCTCTGTTTCAGTATATTGTGTTCTATGGCTATTTCGCACATTGGGACAAAACTGCTTTTCGTGCGAAACGGGTTTCATCGTGAAGATGTTTCTCAGGTGAGACTTCAACGAAGTTGGTTTCAAACAAACGTGGTTCTGCCCTGTCATCCGGAGTATAAGCTTCATCAACATGCTGCGTTTTGGCACTGTAACTAACATGTACTTAGTGCTGCAACTGGAGCCAGAGGCTTGGTTTATAAGCGTGGCTGAAAATGGCATTGGCGCTGAAGTTCTCTCTGAACGTGGAGTTGTCTGCCTTTGAAAGGAGCAGCTAGAGCATTGCTTTACTAGAAGCAAAATAAGCTCTGTTTCACTATAATGTGTTCTATAGCTATTTCGCACATTGGGACAAAACTGCTTTTTCGTGCGAAATGGGTTTAATTGTGAAGCTGTTTCTCAGGTGAGACTTCAATGAAGTTGGTTTCAAACAAACGTGATTCTGCCCTGTCATCCGGAGTATAAGCTTCATCAACATGCTGCGTTTTGGCACTGTAGCTAACATGTACTTAGTGCTGCAACTGGAGCCAGAGGCTTGGTTTATAAGCGTAGCTGAAAATGGCTTTGGCGCTGAAGATCTCTCTGAACGTGGAGTTGGCTGCCTTTCAAAGGACCAGCTAGAGCATTGCTTTGAGTAGAAGCACCAAAAGCTCTGTTTCACTATAATGTATTCTATGGCTACTTCGCACATTGGGACAAAACTGGTTTTTCGTGCGAAACGGGTTTCATCGTGAAGCTGTTTCTCAGAAGAGACTTCAATGAAGTTGGTTACAAACAAACGCGACGCTGCCCTGTCATCCGGAGCATCAGTTTCATCCACATGCTGAGTTGCGTCACTTTAGCTAACATGTACTTAGTGCTGCAACTGGAGCCAGAGGCTTGGTTTATAAGCGTGGCTGAAAATGGCTTTGGCGCTGAAGTTCTCTCTGAACGTGGAGTTGGTTGCCTTTCAAAGGAGCAGCTAGAGCATTGCTTTGAGTAGAAGCACCAAAAGCTCTGTTTCACTATAATGTATTCTATGGCTATTTCGCACATTGGGACAAAACTGGTTTTTCGTGCGAAACGGGTTTAATCGTGAAGCTGTTTCTCAGATGAGACTTCAATGAAGTTGGTTACAAACAAACGCGACGCTGCCCTGTCATCCGGAGCATCAGTTTCATCCACATGCTGAGTTGCGTCACTTTAGCTAACATGTACTTAGTGCTGCAACTGGAGCCAGAGGCTTGGCGTATAAGCGTAGCTGAAAATGGCTTTGGGGCTGAAGTTCTCTCTGAACGTGGAGTTGGCTGCCTTTCAAAGGAGCAGCTAGAGCGTTGCTTTGAGTAGAAGCAAAATAAGCTCTGTTTCACTATAATGTGTTCTATGGCTATTTCGCACAATGGGACAAAACTGGTTTTTCGTGCGAAACGGGTTTCATCGTGAAGCTGTTTCTCAGGTGAGACTTCAATGAAGTTGGCTACAAACAAACTCGACGATGCCCTGTCATCCGGAGCATCAGTTTCATTCACATGCTGAGTTGCGTCACTCTAGCTAACATGTACTTAGTGCTGCAACTGGAGCCAGAGGCTTGGTGTATAAGCGTAGCTGAAAATGGCTTTGGCGCTGAAGATCTCTCTGAACGTGCAGTTGTCTGCCTTTCAAAGGAGAACTAGAGCGTTGCTTTGAGTAGAAGCAAAATAAGCTCTGTTTCACTATAATGTGTTCTATGGCTATTTCGCCCTTTGGGACAAATCTGGTTTTTCGTGCCAAACGGGTTTCATCGTGAAGATGTTTCTCAGGTGAGACTTCAATGAAGTTGGTTTCAAACAAACGTGATTCTGCCCAGTCATCCGGAGTATAAGCTTCATCCACATGCTGCATTGTGTCACTGTAGCTAACATGTACTTAGTGCTGCAACTGGAGCCAGAGGCTCGGTTTATAAGCTTGGCTGAAAATGGCTTTGGCGCTGAAGTTCTCTCTGAACGTGGAGTTGGCTGCCTTTCAAAGAAGCAGCTAGAGCGTTGCTTTGACTAGAAGCAAAATAAGCTCTGTTTCAGTATAATGTGTTCTATGGCTATTTCGCACATTGGGACAAAACTGCTTTTCGTGCGAAACGGGTTTAATCGTGAAGATGTTTCTCAGGTGAGACTTCAACGAAGTTGGTTTCAAACAAACGTGGTTCTGCCCTGTCATCCGGAGTATAAGCTTCATCAACATGCTGCGTTTTGGCACTGTAGCTAACATGTACTTAGTGCTGCAACTGGAGCCAGAGGCTTGGTTTATAAGCGTAGCTGAAAATGGCATTGGCACTGAAGTTCTCTCTGAACGTGGAGTTGTCTGCCTTTGAAAGGAGCAGCTAGAGCATTGCTTTACTAGAAGCAAAATAAGCTCTGTTTCACTATAATGTGTTCTATAGCTATTTCGCACATTGGGACAAAACTGCTTTTTCGTGCGAAATGGGTTTAATTGTGAAGCTGTTTCTCAGGTGAGACTTCAATGAAGTTGGTTTCAAACAAACGTGATTCTGCCCTGTCATCCGGAGTATAAGCTTCATCAACATGCTGCGTTTTGGCACTGTAGCTAACATGTACTTAGTGCTGCAACTGGAGCCAGAGGCTTGGTTTATAAGCGTGGCTGAAAATGGCTTTGGCGCTGAAGTTATCTCTGAACGTGGAGTTGGCTGCCTTTCAAAGGAGCAGCTAGAGCATTGCTTTGAGTAGAAGCACCTAAAGCTCTGTTTCACTATAATGTATTCTATGGCTATTTCGCACAATGGAACAAAACTGGTTTTTCGTGCGAAACGGGTTTCATCGTGAAGCTGTTTCTCAGGTGAGACTTCAATGAAGTTGGTTACAAACAAACTCGACGATGCCCTGTCATCCGGAGCATCAGTTTCATTCACATGCTGAGTTGCGTCACTCTAGCTAACATGTACTTAGTGCTGCAACTGGAGCCAGAGGCTTGGTGTATAAGCGTAGCTGAAAATGGCTTTGGCGCTGAAGATCTCTCTGAACGTGGAGTTGTCTGCCTTTGAAAGGAGAACTAGAGCGTTGCTTTGAGTAGAAGCAAAATAAGCTCTGTTTCACTATAATGTGTTCTATGGCTATTTCGCCCTTTGGGACAAATCTGGTTTTTCGTGCCAAACGGGTTTCATCGTGAAGATGTTTCTCAGGTGAGACTTCAACGAAGTTGGTTTCAAACAAACGTGATTCTGCCCTGTCATCCGGAGTATAAGCTTCATCAACATGCTGCGTTTTGGCACTGTAGCTAACATGTACTTAGTGCTGCAACTGGAGCCAGAGGCTTGGTTTATAAGCGTAGCTGAAAATGGCTTTGGCGCTGAAGTTCTCTCTGAACGTGGAGTTGTTTTCCTTTCAAAGGAGCAGCTAGAGCATTGCTTTACTAGAAGCAGAATAAGCTCTGTTTCACTCTAATGTGTTCTATAGCTATTTCGCACATTGGGACAAAACTGCTTTTGCGTGCGAAATGGGTTTAATTGTGAAGCTGTTTCTCAGGTGAGACTTCAATGAAGTTGGTTTCAAACAAACGTGATTCTGCCCTGTCATCCGGAGTATAAGCTTCATCAACATGCTGCGTTTTGGCACTGTAGCTAACATGTACTTAGTGCTGCAACTGGAGCCAGAGGCTTGGTTTATAAGCTTGGCTGAAAATGGCTTTGGCGCTGAAGTTATCTCTGAACGTGGAGTTGTCTGCCTTTCAAACGAGCAGCTAGAGCATTGCTTTGAGTAGAAGCACCATAAGCTCTGTTTCACTATAATGTATTCTATGGCTATTTCGCACTTTGGGACAAAACTGGTTTTTCGTGCGAAATGGGTTTCATCGTGAAGCTGTTTCTCAGATGAGACTTCAATGAAGTTGGTTACAAACAAACGCGACGCTGCCCTGTCATCCGGAGCATCAGTTTCATCCACATGCTGAGTTGCGTCACTTTAGCTAACATGTACTTAGTGCTGCAACTGGAGCCAGAGGCTTGGCGTATAAGCGTAGCTGAAAATGGCTTTGGGGCTGAAGTTCTCTCTGAACGTGGAGTTGGCTGCCTTTCAAAGGAGCAGCTAGAGCGTTGCTTTGAGTAGAAGCAAAATAAGCTCTGTTTCACTATAATGTGTTCTATGGCTATTTAGCACATTGGGACAAAACTGGATTTTCGTGCCAAACGGGTTTAGTCGTGAAGATGTTTCTCAGGTGAGACTTCAATGAAGTTGGTTTCAAACAAACGTGATTCTGCCCTGTCATCCGGAGTATAAGCTTCATCAACATGCTGCGTTTTGGCACTGTAGCTAACATGTACTTAGTGCTGCAACTGGAGCCAGAGGCTTGGTTTATAAGCGTAGCTGAAAATGGCTTTGGCGCTGAAGATCTCTCTGAACGTGGAGTTGGCTGCCTTTCAAATAAGCAGCTAGAGCATTTCTTTGACTAGATGCACAATAAGCTCTGTTTCACTATAATGTATTCTATGGCTATTTCGCACATTGGGACAAAACCGGTTTTTCGTGCGAAACGGGTTTCATCGTGAAGATGTTTCTCAGGTGAGACTTCAATGAAGTTGGTTTCAAACAAACGCGACTCTGTCCAGTCATCCGGAGCATCAGCTTCATCCACATGCTGCGTTTTGGCACTGTAGCTAACATGTACTTAGTGCTGCAACTGGAGCCAGAGGCTTGGTTTATAAGCTTGGCTGAAAATGGCTTTGGCGCTGAAGTTCTCTCTGAACGTGGAGTTGGCTGCCTTTCAAAGAAGCAGCTAGAGCGTTGCTTTGACTAGAAGCAAAATAAGCTCTGTTTCAGTATATTGTGTACTATGGCTATTTCGCACATTGGGACAAAACTGCTTTTCGTGCGAAACGGGTTTCATCGTGAAGATGTTTCTCAGGTGAGACTTCAACGAAGTTGGTTTCAAACAAACGTGGTTCTGCCCTGTCATCCGGAGTATAAGCTTCATCAACATGCTGCGTTTTGGCACTGTAACTAACATGTACTTAGTGCTGCAACTGGAGCCAGAGGCTTGGTTTATAAGCGTGGCTGAAAATGGCATTGGCGCTGAAGTTCTCTCTGAACGTGGAGTTGGCTGCCTTTGAAAGGAGCAGCTAGAGCATTGCTTTACTAGAAGCAGAATAAGCTCTGTTTCACTATAATGTGTTCTATAGCTATTTCGCACATTGGGACAAAACTGCTTTTGCGTGCGAAATGGGTTTAATTGTGAAGCTGTTTCTCAGGTGAGACTTCAATGAAGTTGGTTTCAAACAAACGTGATTCTGCCCTGTCATCCGGAGTATAAGCTTCATCAACATGCTGCGTTTTGGCACTGTAGCTAACATGTACTTAGTGCTGCAACTGGAGCCAGAGGCTTGGTTTATAAGCGTGGCTGAAAATGGCTTTGGCGCTGAAGTTCTCTCTGAACGTGGAGTTGGCTGCCTTTCAAACGAGCAGCTAGAGCATTGCTTTGAGTAGAAGCACCAAAAGCTCTGTTTCACTATAATGTATTCTATGGCTATTTCGCACATTGGGACAAAACTGGTTTTTCGTGCGAAACGGGTTTCATCGTGAAGCTGTTTCTCAGAAGAGACTTCAATGAAGTTGGTTACAAACGCGACGCTGCCCTGTCATCCGGAGCATCAGTTTCATCCACATGCTGAGTTGCGTCACTTTAGCTAACATGTACTTAGTGCTGCAACTGGAGCCAGAGGCTTGGCGTATAAGCGTAGCTGAAAATGGCTTTGGGGCTGAAGTTCTCTCTGAACGTGGAGTTGGCTGCCTTTCAAAGGAGCAGCTAGAGCGTTGCTTTGAGTAGAAGCAAAATAAGCTCTGTTTCACTATAATGTGTTCTATGGCTATTTCGCACAATGGGACAAAACTGGTTTTTCGTGCGAAACGGGTTTCATCGTGAAGATATTTCTCAGGTGAGACTTCAACGAAGTTGGTTTCAAACAAACGTGATTCTGCCCTGTCATCCAGAGTATAAGCTTCATCAACATGCTGCGTTTTGGCACTGTAACTAACATGTACTTAGTGCTGCAACTGGAGCCAGAGGCTTGGTTTATAAGCGTGGCTGAAAATGGCATTGGCGCTGAAGTTCTCTCTGAACGTGGAGTTGGCTGCCTTTGAAAGGAGCAGCTAGAGCATTGCTTTACTAGAAGCAGAATAAGCTCTGTTTCACTATAATGTGTTCTATAGCTATTTCGCACATTGGGACAAAACTGCTTTTGCGTGCGAAATGGGTTTAATTGTGAAGCAGTTTCTCAGGTAAGACTTCAATGAAGTTGGTTACAAACAAACGCGACGCTGCCCTGTCATCCGGAGCATCAGTTTCATCCACATGCTGAGTTGCGTCACTTTAGCTAACATGTACTTAGTGCTGCAACTGGAGCCAGAGGCTTGGCGTATAAGCGTAGCTGAAAATTTCTTTGGGGCTGAAGTTCTCTCTGAACGTGGAGTTGGCTGCCTTTCAAAGGAGCAGCTAGAGCGTTGCTTTGAGTAGAAGCAAAATAAGCTCTGTTTCACTATAATGTGTTCTATGGCTATTTAGCACAATGGGACAAAACTGGATTTTCGTGCCAAACGGGTTTAATCGTGAAGATGTTTCTCAGGTGAGACTTCAATGAAGTTGGTTTCAAACAAACGTGATTCTGCCCTGTCATCCGGAGTATAAGCTTCATCAACATGCTGCGTTTTGGCACTGTAGCTAACATGTACTTAGTGCTGCAACTGGAGCCAGAAGCTTGGTTTATAAGCGTAGCTGAAAATGGCTTTGGCGCTGAAGATCTCTCTGAACGTGGAGTTGGCTGCCTTTCAAATAAGCAGCTAGAGCATTTCTTTGACTAGATGCACAATAAGCTCTGTTTCACTATAATGTATTCTATGGCTATTTCGCACATTGGGACAAAACTGGTTTTTCGTGCGAAATGGGTTTCATCGTGAAGATGTTTCTCAGGTGAGACTTCAATGAAGTTGGTTTCAAACAAACGTGACTCTGCCCAGTCATCCGGAGCATCAGCTTCATCAACATGCTGCGTTTTGGCACTGTAGCTAACATGTACTTAGTGCTGCAACTGGAGCCAGAGGCTTGGTTTATAAGCTTGGCTGAAAATGGCTTTGGCGCTGAAGTTCTCTCTGAACGTGGAGTTGTCTGCCTTTGAAAGGAGCAGCTAGAGCATTGCTTTACTAGAAGCAGAATAAGCTCTGCTTCACTATAATGTGTTCTATAGCTATTTCGCACATTGGGACAAAACTGGTTTTTCGTGCGAAATGGGTTTAATTGTGAAGCTGTTTCTCAGGTGAGACTTCAATGAAGTTGGTTTCAAACAATCGCGACGCTGCCCAGTCATCCGGAGTATAAGCTTCGTCAATATGCTGCATTGTGTCACTGTAGCTAACATGTACTTAGTGCTGCAACTGGAGCCAGAGGCTTGGTTTATAAGCGTGGCTGAAAATGGCTTTGGCGCTGAAGTTCTCTCTGAACGTGGAGTTGGCTGCCTTTCAAAGGAGAAGCTAGAGCGTTGCTTTGAGTAGAAGCAAAATAAGCTCTGTTTCACTATAATGTGTTCTATGGCTATTTCGCACATTGGGACAAAACTGCTTTTCGTGCCAAACGGGTTTAATCGTGAAGATGTTTCTCAGGTGAGACTTCAATGAAGTTGGTTTCAAACAATCTCGACGCTGCCTAGTCATCCGGAGTATAAGCTTCATCAACATGCTGCATTGTGTCACTGTAGCTAACATGTACTTAGTGCTGCAACTGGAGCCAGAGGCTTGGTTTATAAGCTTGGCTGAAAATGGCTTTGGCGCTGAAGATCTCTCTGAACGTGGAGTTGTCTGCCTTTCAAATAAGCAGCTATAGCATTTCTTTGACTAGATGCACAATAAGCTCTGTTTCACTATAATGTATTCTATGGCTATTTCGCACATTGGGACAAAACTGGTTTTTCGTGCGAAACGGGTTTCATCGTGAAGCTGTTTCTCAGAAGAGACTTCAATGAAGTTGGTTATAAACAAACGCGACGCTGCCCTGTCATCCGGAGCATCAGTTTCATCCACATGCTGAGTTGCGTCACTTTAGCTAAAATGTACTTAGTGCTGCAACTGGAGCCAGAGGCTTGGCGTATAAGCGTAGCTGAAAATGGCTTTGGGGCTGAAGTTCTCTCTGAACGTGGAGTTGGCTGCCTTTCAAAGGAGCAGCTAGAGCGTTGCTTTGAGTAGAAGCAAAATAAGCTCTGTTTCACTATAATGTGTTCTATGGCTATTTAGCACAATGGGACAAAACTGGATTTTCGTGCCAAACGGGTTTAATCGTGAAGATGTTTCTCAGGTGAGACTTCAATGAAGTTGGTTTCAAACAAACGTGATTCTGCCCTGTCATCCGGAGTATAAGCTTCATCAACATGCTGCGTTTTGGCACTGTAGCTAACATGTACTTAGTGCTGCAACTGGAGCCAGAATCTTGGTTTATAAGCGTAGCTGAAAATGGCTTTGGCGCTGAAGATCTCTCTGAACGTGGAGTTGGCTGCCTTTCAAATAAGCAGCTAGAGCATTTCTTTGACTAGATGCACAATAAGCTCTGTTTCACTATAATGTATTCTATGGCTATTTCGCACATTGGGACAAAACTGGTTTTTCGTGCGAAATGGGTTTCATCGTGAAGATGTTTCTCAGGTGAGACTTCAATGAAGTTGGTTTCAAACAAACGTGACTCTGCCCAGTCATCCGGAGCATCAGCTTCATCAACATGCTGCGTTTTGGCACTGTAGCTAACATGTACTTAGTGCTGCAACTGGAGCCAGAGGCTTGGTTTATAAGCTTGGCTGAAAATGGCTTTGGCGCTGAAGTTCTCTCTGAACGTGGAGTTGTCTGCCTTTGAAAGGAGCAGCTAGAGCATTGCTTTACTAGAAGCAGAATAAGCTCTGCTTCACTATAATGTGTTCTATAGCTATTTCGCACATTGGGACAAAACTGGTTTTTCGTGCGAAATGGGTTTAATTGTGAAGCTGTTTCTCAGGTGAGACTTCAATGAAGTTGGTTTCAAACAATCGCGACGCTGCCCAGTCATCCGGAGTATAAGCTTCGTCAATATGCTGCATTGTGTCACTGTAGCTAACATGTACTTAGTGCTGCAACTGGAGCCAGAGGCTTGGTTTATAAGCGTGGCTGAAAATGGCTTTGGCGCTGAAGTTCTCTCTGAACGTGGAGTTGGCTGCCTTTCAAAGGAGAAGCTAGAGCGTTGCTTTGAGTAGAAGCAAAATAAGCTCTGTTTCACTATAATGTGTTCTATGGCTATTTCGCACATTGGGACAAAACTGCTTTTCGTGCCAAACGGGTTTAATCGTGAAGATGTTTCTCAGGTGAGACTTCAATGAAGTTGGTTTCAAACAATCTCGACGCTGCCTAGTCATCCGGAGTATAAGCTTCATCAACATGCTGCATTGTGTCACTGTAGCTAACATGTACTTAGTGCTGCAACTGGAGCCAGAGGCTTGGTTTATAAGCTTGGCTGAAAATGGCTTTGGCGCTGAAGATCTCTCTGAACGTGGAGTTGTCTGCCTTTCAAATAAGCAGCTATAGCATTTCTTTGACTAGATGCACAATAAGCTCTGTTTCACTATAATGTATTCTATGGCTATTTCGCACATTGGGACAAAACTGGTTTTTCGTGCGAAACGGGTTTCATCGTGAAGCTGTTTCTCAGAAGAGACTTCAATGAAGTTGGTTATAAACAAACGCGACGCTGCCCTGTCATCCGGAGCATCAGTTTCATCCACATGCTGAGTTGCGTCACTTTAGCTAAAATGTACTTAGTGCTGCAACTGGAGCCAGAGGCTTGGCGTATAAGCGTAGCTGAAAATGGCTTTGGGGCTGAAGTTCTCTCTGAACGTGGAGTTGGCTGCCTTTCAAAGGAGCAGCTAGAGCGTTGCTTTGAGTAGAAGCAAAATAAGCTCTGTTTCACTATAATGTGTTCTATGGCTATTTCGCACAATGGGACAAAACTGGATTTTCGTGCCAAACGGGTTTCATCGTGAAGCTGTTTCTCAGGTGAGATTTCAATGAAGTTGATTTCAAACAAACGTGATTCTGCCCAGTCATCCGGAGTATAAGCTTCATCAACATGCTGCGTTTTGGCACTGTAACTAACATGTACTTAGTGCTGCAACTGGAGCCAGAGGCTTGGTTTATAAGCGTAGCTGAAAATGGCTTTGGCGCTGAAGTTCTCTCTGAACGTGGAGTTGGCTGCCTTTCAAAGGAGCAGCTAGAGCGTTGCTTTGACTAGAAG
This sequence comes from Ochotona princeps, assembly GCF_030435755.1. Taxonomy (NCBI): domain Eukaryota; kingdom Metazoa; phylum Chordata; class Mammalia; order Lagomorpha; family Ochotonidae; genus Ochotona; species Ochotona princeps. The sequence goes on along the minus strand of NW_026699765.1, from coordinate 60,544 downwards.
CAAAATAAGCTCTGTTTCAGTATAATGTGTTCTATGGCTATTTCGCACATTGGGACAAAACTGCTTTTCGTGCGAAACGGGTTTCATCGTGAAGATGTTTCTCAGGTGAGACTTCAATGAAGTTGGTTTCAAACAAACGCGACTCTGCCCTGTCATCTGGAGTATAAGCTTCATCAACATGCTGCTTTTTGGCACTGTAACTAACATGTACTTAGTGCTGCAACTGGAGCCAGAGGCTTGGTTTATAAGCGTGGCTGAAAATGGCATTGGCGCTGAAGTTCTCTCTGAACGTGGAGTTGTCTGCCTTTGAAAGGAGCAGCTAGAGCATTGCTTTACTAGAAGCAGAATAAGCTCTGTTTCACTATAATGTGTTCTATAGCTATTTGGCACATTGGGACAAAACTGCTTTTTCGTGCGAAACGGGTTTCATCGTGAAGCTGTTTCTCAGGTGAGACTTCAATGAAGTTGGTTACAAACAAACGCGACGCTGCCCTGTCATCCTGAGCATCAGTTTCATCCACATGCTGAGTTGCGTCACTCTAGCTAACATGTACTTAGTGCTGCAACTGGAGCCAGAGGCTTGGTGTATAAGCGTAGCTGAAAATGGCTTTGGCGCTGAAGTTCTCTCTGAACATGGAGTTGTCTGCCTTTCAAACGAGCAGCTAGAGCATTGCTTTGAGTAGAAGCACCAAAAGCTCGGTTTCACTATAATGTATTCTATGGCTATTTCGCACATTGGGACAAAACTGGTTTTTCGTGCGAAACGGGTTTCATCGTGAAGCTGTTTCTCAGAAGAGACTTCAATGAAGTTGGTTACAAACAAACGCGACGCTGCCCTGTCATCCGGAGCATCAGTTTCATCCACATGCTGAGTTGCGTCACTTTAGCTAACATGTACTTAGTGCTGCAACTGGAGCCAGAGGCTTGGCGTATAAGCGTTGCTGAAAATGGCTTTGGGGCTGAAGTTCTCTCTGAACGTGGAGTTGGCTGCCTTTCAAAGGAGCAGCTAGAGCGTTGCTTTGAGTAGAAGCAAAATAAGCTCTGTTTCACTATAATGTGTTCTATGGCTATTTAGCACAATGGGACAAAACTGGATTTTCGTGCCAAACGGGTTTAGTCGTGAAGATGTTTCTCAGGTGAGACTTCAATGAAGTTGGTTTCAAACAAACGTGATTCTGCCCTGTCATCCGGAGTATAAGCTTCATCAACATGCTGCGTTTTGGCACTGTAGCTAACATGTACTTAGTGCTGCAACTGGAGCCAGAGGCTTGGTTTATAAGCGTGGCTGAAAATGGCTTTGGCGCTGAAGATCTCTCTGAACGTGGAGTTGGCTGCCTTTCAAATAAGCAGCTAGAGCATTTCTTTGACTAGATGCACAATAAGCTCTGTTTCACTATAATGTATTCTATGGCTATTTCGCACATTGGGACAAAACTGGTTTTTCGTGCGAAATGGGTTTCATCGTGAAGATGTTTCTCAGGTGAGACTTCAATGAAGTTGGTTTCAAACAAACGCGACTCTGCCCAGTCATCCGGAGCATCAGCTTCATCAACATGCTGCGTTTTGGCACTGTAGCTAACATGTACTTAGTGCTGCAACTGGAGCCAGAGGCTTGGTTTATAAGCTTGGCTGAAAATGGCTTTGGCGCTGAAGTTCTCTCTGAACGTGGAGTTGGCTGCCTTTCAAAGGAGCAGCTAGAGCATTGCTTTGACTAGAAGCACAATAAGCTCTGTTTCACTATAATGTGTTCTATAGCTATTTCGCACATTGGGACAAAACTGGTTTTTCGTGCGAAACGGGTTTCATTGTGAAGCTGTTTCTCAGATGAGACTTCAATGAAGTTGGTTTCAAACAAACGTGATTCTGCCCAGTCATCCGGAGTATAAGCTTCATCCACATGCTGCATTGTGTCACTGTAGCTAACATGTACTTAGTGCTGCAACTGGAGCCAGAGGCTTGGTGTATAAGCTTGGCTGAAAATGGCTTTGGCGCTGAAGTTCTCTCTGAACGTGGAGTTGGCTGCCTTTCAAAAGAGCAGCTAGAGCGTTGCTTTGACTAGAAGCAAAATAAGCTCTGTTTCACTATAATGTGTTCTATGGCTATTTCGCACATTGGGACAAAACTGCTTTTCGTGCGAAACGGGTTTCATCGTGCTGCAACTGGAGCCAGAGGCTTGGTTTATAAGCGTGGCTGAAAATGGCATTGGCGCTGAAGTTCTCTCTGAACGTGGAGTTGTCTGCCTTTGAAAGGAGCAGCTAGAGCATTGCTTTACTAGAAGCAGAATAAGCTCTGTTTCACTATAATGTGTTCTATAGCTATTTGGCACATTGGGACAAAACTGCTTTTGCGTGCGAAATGGGTTTAATTGTGAAGCAGTTTCTCAGGTAAGACTTCAATGAAGTTGGTTTCAAACAAACACGGCACTGCCCAGTCATCCGGAGTATAAGCTTCATCAACATGCTGCATTTTGGCACTGTGGCTAACATGTACTTAGTGCTGCAACTGGAGCCAGAGGCTTGCTTTATAAGCGTAGCTGAAAATGGCTTTGGCGCTGAAGTTCTCTCTGAACGTGGAGTTGGCTGCCTTTCAAAGGAGAAGCTAGAGCGTTGCTTTGAGTAGAAGCAAAATAAGCTCTGTTTCACTATAATGTGTTCTATGGCTATTTCTCCCTTTGGGACAAAACTGGATTTTCGTGCCAAACGGGTTTCATCGTGAAGCTGTTTCTCAGAAGAGACTTCAATGAAGTTGGTTACAAACAAACGCGACGCTGCCCTGTCATCCGGAGCATCAGTTTCATCCACATGCTGAGTTGCGTCACTTTAGCTAACATGTACTTAGTGCTGCAACTGGAGCCAGAGGCTTGGCGTATAAGCGTAGCTGAAAAAGGCTTTGGGGCTGAAGTTCTCTCTGAACGTGGAGTTGGCTGCCTTTCAAAGGAGCAGCTAGAGCGTTGCTTTGAGTAGAAGCAAAATAAGCTCTGTTTCACTATAATGTGTTCTATGGCTATTTCGCACAATGGGACAAAACTGGATTTTCGTGCCAAACGGGTTTCATCGTGAAGATGTTTCTCAGGTGAGATTTCAATGAAGTTGGTTTCAAACAAACGTGATTCTGCCTAGTCATCCGGAGTATAAGCTTCATCAACATGCTGCGTTTTGGCACTGTAGCTAACATGTACTTAGTGCTGCAACTGGAGCCAGAGGCTTGGTTTATAAGTGTAGCTGAAAATGGCTTTGGCGCTGAAGTTCTCTCTGAACGTGGAGTTGGCTGCCTTTCAAAGGAGAACTAGAGCGTTTCTTTGAGTAGAAGCACAATAAGCTCTGTTTCACTATAATGTGTTCTATGGCTATTTCGCCCTTTGGGACAAATCTGGTTTTTCGTGCCAAACGGGTTTAATTGTGAAGCTGTTTCTCAGGTGAGACTTCAATGAAGTTGGTTTAAAACAAACGTGATTCTGCCCTGTCATGCGGAGTATAAGCTTCATCCACATGCTGCGTTTTGGCACTGTAACTAACATGTACTTAGTGCTGCAACTGGAGCCAGAGGCTTGGTTTATAAGCGTGGCTGAAAATGGCTTTGGCGCTGAAAATCTCTCTGAACGTGGAGTTGGCTGCCTTTCAAATAAGCAGCTAGAGCATTTCTTTGACTAGATGCACAATAAGCTCTGTTTCACTATAATGTATTCTATGGCTATTTCGCACATTGGGACAAAACCGGTTTTTCGTGCGAAACGGGTTTCATCGTGAAGATGTTTCTCAGGTGAGACTTCAATGAAGTTGGTTTCAAACAAACGCGACTCTGCCCAGTCATCCGGAGCATCAGCTTCATCCACATGCTGCGTTTTGGCACTGTAGCTAACATGTACTTAGTGCTGCAACTGGAGCCAGAGGCTTGGTTTATAAGCTTGGCTGAAAATGGCTTTGGCGCTGAAGTTCTCTCTGAACGTGGAGTTGGCTGCCTTTCAAAGGAGCAGCTAGAGCATTGCTTTGACTAGAAGCAGAATAAGCTCTGTTTCACTATAATGTGTTCTATAGCTATTTCGCACATTGGGACAAAACTGGTTTTTCGTGCGAAACGGGTTTCATTGTGAAGCTGTTTCTCAGGTGAGACTTCAACGAAGTTGGTTTCAAACAAACGTGATTCTGCCCTGTCATCCGGAGTATAAGCTTCATCAACATGCTGCGTTTTGGCACTGTAGCTAACATGTACTTAGTGCTGCAACTGGAGCCAGAGGCTTGGTTTATAAGTGTAGCTGAAAATGGCTTTGGCGCTGAAGTTCTCTCTGAACGTGGAGTTGGCTGCCTTTCAAAGGAGAACTAGAGCGTTTCTTTGAGTAGAAGCACAATAAGCTCTGTTTCACTATAATGTGTTCTATGGCTATTTCGCCCTTTGGGACAAATCTGGTTTTTCGTGCCAAACGGGTTTCATTGTGAAGCTGTTTCTCAGGTGAGACTTCAATGAAGTTGCTTTAAAACAAACGTGATTCTGCCCTGTCATCCGGAGTATAAGCTTCATCCACATGCTGCGTTTTGGCACTGTAGCTAACATGTACTTAGTGCTGCCACTGGAGCCAGAGGCTTGGTTTATAAGCTTGGCTGAAAATGGCTTTGGCGCTGAAGTTCTCTCTGAACGTGGAGTTGGCTGCCTTTCAAAGGAGCAGCTAGAGCATTGCTTTGACTAGAAGCAGAATAAGCTCTGTTTCACTATAATGTGTTCTATAGCTATTTCGCACATTGGGACAAAACTGGTTTTTCGTGCGAAACGGGTTTAATTGTGAAGCTGTTTCTCAGATGAGACTTCAATGAAGTTGGTTTCAAACAAACGTGATTCTGCCCAGTCATCCGGAGTATAAGCTTCATCCACATGCTGCGTTTTGGCACTGTAGCTAACATGTACTTAGTGCTGCAACTGGAGCCAGAGGCTTGGTTTATAAGCGTGGCTGAAAATGGCTTTGGCGCTGAAGTTCTCTCTGAACGTGGAGTTGGCTGCCTTTCAAAGGAGCAGCTAGAGCGTTGCTTTGACTAGAAGCAAAATAAGCTCTGTTTCAGTATAATGTGTTCTATGGCTATTTCGCACATTGGGACAAAACTGCTTTTCGTGCGAAACGGGTTTCATCGTGAAGATGTTTCTCAGGTGAGACTTCAACGAAGTTGGTTTCAAACAAACGTGATTCTGCCCTGTCATCCGGAGTATAAGCTTCATCAACATGCTGCGTTTTGGCACTGTAACTAACATGTACTTAGTGCTGCAACTGGAGCCAGAGGCTTGGTTTATAAGCGTGGCTGAAAATGGCATTGGCGCTGAAGTTCTCTCTGAACGTGGAGTTGTCTGCCTTTGAAAGGAGCAGCTAGAGCATTGCTTTACTAGAAGCAGAATAAGCTCTGTTTCACTATAATGTGTTCTATAGCTATTTGGCACATTGGGACAAAACTGCTTTTTCGTGCGAAATGGGTTTCATCGTGAAGCTGTTTCTCAGGTGAGACTTCAATGAAGTTGGTTACAAACAAACGCGACGCTGCCCTGTCATCCGGAGCATCAGTTTCATCCACATGCTGAGTTGCGTCACTCTAGCTAACATGTACTTAGTGCTGCAACTGGAGCCAGAGGCTTGGTGTATAAGCGTAGCTGAAAATGGCTTTGGGGCTGAAGTTCTCTCTGAACGTGGAGTTGGCTGCCTTTCAAAGGAGAACTAGAGCGTTGCTTTGAGTAGAAGCACAATAAGCTCTGTTTCACTATAATGTGTTCTATGGCTATTTCGCCCTTTGGGACAAAACTGGTTTTTCGTGCCAAACGGGTTTAATTTTGAAGCTGTTTCTCAGGTTAGACTTCAATGAAGTTGGTTTCAAAAAATCGCGATGCTGCCCAGTCATCCGGAGTATAAGCTTCATCAACATGCTGCGTTTTGGCACTGTAGCTAACATGTACTTAGTGCTGCAACTGGAGCCAGAGGCTTGGTGTATTAGCGTAGCTGAAAATGGCATTGGCGCTGAAGTTCTCTCTGAACGTGGAGTTGGCTGCCTTTCAAAGGAGCAGCTAGAGCATTGCTTTACTAGAAGCAGAATAAGCTCTGTTTCAGTATAATGTGTTCTATGGCTATTTCGCACATTGGGACAAAACTGCTTTTCGTGCGAAATGGGTTTAATTGTGAAGCTGTTTCTCAGGTTAGACTTCAATGAAGTTGGTTTCAAAAAATCGCGATGCTGCCCAGTCATCCGGAGTATAAGCTTCGTCAACATGCTGCATTGTGTCACTGTAGCTAACATGTACTTAGTGCTGCAACTGGAGCCAGAGGCTTGGTTTATAAGCGTAGCTGAAAATGGCTTTGGCGCTGAAGTTCTCTCTGAACGTGGAGTTGTCTGCCTTTCAAAGGAGAAGCTAGAGCGTTGCTTTGACTAGAAGCAAAATAAGCTCTGTTTCACTATAATGTGTTCTATGGCTATTTCGCACAATGGCACAAAACTGCTTTTTCGTGCGAAACGGGTTTAATCGTGAAGCTGTTTCTCAGGTGAGACTTCAATGAAGTTGGTTTCAAACAAACGTGATTCTGCCCTGTCATCCGGAGTATAGGCTTCATCAACATGCTGCGTTTTGGCACTGTAACTAACATGTACTTAGTGCTGCAACTGGAGCCAGAGGCTTGGTTTATAAGCGTGGCTGAAAATGGCATTGGCGCTAAGTTCACTCTGAACGTGGAGTTGGCTGCCTTTCAAAGGAGTAGCTAGAGCATTGCTTTACTAGAAGCAGAATACGCTCTGTTTCAGTATAATGTGTTCTATGGCTATTTCGCACATTGGGACGAAACTACTTTTTCGTACGAAATGGGTTTAATTGTGAAGCTGTTTCTCAGGTAAGACTTCAATGAAGTTGGTTTCAAACAAACGCGGCGCTGCCTAGTCATCCGGAGTATAAGCTTCATCCACATGCTGCATTGAGTCACTGTAGCTAACATGTACTTAGTGCTGCAACTGGAGCCAGAGGCTTGGTTTATAAGCGTGGCTGAAAATGGCTTTGGCGCTGAAGTTCTCTCTGAACGTGGAGTTGGCTGCTTTTCAAACGAGTAGCTAGAGCATTGCTTTGAGTAGAAGCACCATAAGCTCTGTTTCACTATAATGTGTTCTATGGCTATTTCGCACAATGGGACAAAACTGGTTTTTCGTGCGAAACGGGTTTCATCGTGAAGAGGTTTCTCAGGTGAGACTTCAATGAAGTTGGTTTCAAATAAACGTGATTCTGCCCTGTCATCCGGAGTATAAGCATCATCAACATGCTGCGTTTTGGCACTGTAGCTAACATGTACTTAGTGCTGCAACTGGAGCCAGAGGCTTGGTTTATAAGTGTAGCTGAAAATGGCTTTGGCGCTGAAGTTCTCTCTGAACGTGGAGTTGGCTGCCTTTCAAAGGAGAACTAGAGCGTTTCTTTGAGTAGAAGCACAATAAGCTCTGTTTCACTATAATGTGTTCTATGGCTATTTCGCCCTTTGGGACAAATCTGGTTTTTCGTGCCAAACGGGTTTCATTGTGAAGCTGTTTCTCAGGTGAGACTTCAATGAAGTTGCTTTAAAACAAACGTGATTCTGCCCTGTCATGCGGAGTATAAGCTTCATCCACATGCTGCGTTTTGGCACTGTAACTAACATGTACTTAGTGCTGCAACTGGAGCCAGAGGCTTGGTTTATAAGCGTAGCTGAAAATGGCTTTGGCGCTGAAGATCTCTCTGAACGTGGAGTTGGCTGCCTTTCAAATAAGCAGCTAGAGCATTTCTTTGACTTGATGCACAATAAGCTCTGTTTCACTATAATGTATTCTATGGCTATTTCGCACATTGGGACAAAACCGGTTTTTCGTGCGAAACGGGTTTCATCGTGAAGCTGTTTCTCAGGTGAGACTTCAATGAAGTTGGTTTCAAACAAACGCGACTCTGCCCAGTCATCCGGAGCATCAGCTTCATCCACATGCTGCGTTTTGGCACTGTAGCTAACATGTACTTAGTGCTGCAACTGGAGCCAGAGGCTTGGTTTATAAGCGTGGCTGAAAATGGCTTTGGCGCTGAAGTTCTCTCTGAACGTGGAGTTGGCTGCCTTTCAAAGGAGCAGCTAGAGCATTGCTTTACTAGAAGCAGAATAAGCTCTGTTTCACTATAATGTGTTCTATAGCTATTTCGCACATTGGGACAAAACTGCTTTTTCGTGCGAAATGGGTTTAATCGTGAAGCTGTTTCTCAGGTGAGACTTCAATGAAGTTGGTTTCGAATAAACGCGGCGCTGAACAGTCATCCGGAGTATAAGCTTCATCCACATGCTGCATTGTGTCACTGTAGCTAACATGTACTTAGTGCTGCAACTGGAGCCAGAGGCTTGGTGTATAAGCGTAGCTGAAAGTGGCTTTGGCGCTGAAGTTCTCTCTGAACGTGGAGTTGTCTGCCTTTCAAAGGAGCAGCTAGAGCATTGCTTTGACTAGAAGCACCATAAGCTCTGTTTCACTATAATGTATTCTATGGCTATTTCGCACAATGGGACAAAACTGGTTTTTCGTGCGAAACGGGTTTCATCGTGAAGCTGTTTCTCAGGTGAGACTTCAATGAAGTTGGTTTCAAACAAACGTGATTCTGCCCTGTCATCCGGAGTATAAGCTTCATCAACATGCTGAGTTTTGGCACTGTAACTAACATGTACTTAGTGCTGCAACTGGAGCCAGAGGCTTGGTTTATAAGCGTGACTGAAAATGGCATTGGCGCTGAAGTTCACTCTGAACGTGGAGTTGTCTGCCTTTCAAAGGAGCAGCTAGAGCATTGCTTTCCTAGAAGCAGAATAAGCTCTGTTTCAGTATAATGTGTTCTATGGCTATTTCGCACATTGGGACAAAACTGCTTTTGCGTGCGAAATGGGTTTAATTGTGAAGCTGTTTCTCAGGTGAGACTTCAATGAAGTTGGTTTCAAACAAACGTGATTCTGCCCTGTCATCCGGAGTATAAGCTTCATCAACATGCTGCGTTTTGGCACTGTAACTAACATGTACTTAGTGCTGCAACTGGAGCCAGAGGCTTGGTTTATAAGCGTGGCTGAAAATGGCTTTGGCGCTGAAGTTGTCTCTGAACGTGGAGTTGTCTGCCTTTCAAACGAGCAGCTAGAGCATTGCTTTACTAGAAGCAGAATAAGCTCTGTTTCAGTATAATGTGTTCTATGGCTATTTCGCACATTGGGACAAAACTGCTTTTGCGTGCGAAATGGGTTTCATTGTGAAGCTGTTTCCCAGGTGAGACTTCAATGAAGTTGGTTTCAAACAACGCGACGCTGCCCAGTCATCCGGAGTATAAGCTTCATCAACATGCTGCGTTTTGGCACTGTAGCTAACATGTACTTAGTGCTGCAACTGGAGCCAGAGGCTTGGTTTATAAGCGTAGCTGAAAATGGCTTTGGCGCTGAAGTTCTCTCTGAACGTGGAGTTGTCTGCCTTTCAAAGGAGCAGCTAGAGCATTGCTTTACTAGAAGCAGAATAAGCTCTGTTTCACTATAATGTGTTCTATAGCTATTTCGCACATTGGGATAAAACTGCTTTTCGTGCGAAACGGGTTTCATCGTGAAGATGTTTCTCAGGTGAGACTTCAACGAAGTTGGTTTCAAACAAACGTGATTCTGCCCTGTCATCCGGAGTATAAGCTTCATCCACATGCTGCGTTTTGGCACTGTAACTAACATGTACTTAGTGCTGCAACTGGAGCCAGAGGCTTGGTTTATAACGTGACTGAAAATGGCATTGGCGCTGAAGTTCACTCTGAACGTGGAGTTGTCTGCCTTTCAAAGGAGCAGCTAGAGCATTGCTTTACTAGAAGCAGAATAAGCTCTGTTTCAGTATAATGTGTTCTATGGCTATTTCGCACATTGGGACAAAACTGCTTTTCGTGCGAAATGGTTTAATTGTGAAGCTCTTTCTCAGGTGAGACTTCAATGAAGTTGGTTTCAAACAAACGCGGCGCTGCCCAGTCATCCGGAGTATAAGCTTCATCCACATGCTGCATTGTGTCACTGTAGCTAACATGTACTTAGTGCTGCAACTGGAGCCAGAGGCTTGGTTTATAAGCTTGGCTGAAAATGGCTTTGGCGCTGAAGTTCTCTCTGAAAGTGGAGTTGGCTGCCTTTCAAAGGAGCAGCTAGAGCATTGCTTTACTAGAAGCAGAATAAGCTCTGTTTCAGTATAATGTGTTCTATGGCTATTTCGCACATTGGGACAAAACTGGTTTTGCGTGCGAAATGGGTTTAATTGTGAAGCTGTTTCTCAGGTGAGACTTCAATGAAGTTGGTTTCAAACAACGCGACGCTGCCCAGTCATCCGGAGTATAAGCTTCATCCACATGCTGCATTGTGTCACTGTAGCTAACATGTACTTAGTGCTGCTACTGGAGCCAGAGGCTTGGTTTATAAGCGTAGCTGAAAATGGCATTGGCGCTGAAGTTCTCTCTGAACGTGGAGTTGTCTGCCTTTCAAACGAGTAGCTAGAGCATTGCTTTGACTAGAAGCAGAATAAGCTCTGTGTCAGTATAATGTGTTCTATGGCTATTTCGCACAATGGGACAAAACTGGTTTTTCGTGCGAAACGGGTTTCATCGTGAAGATGTTTCTCAGGTGAGACTTCAATGAAGTTGGTTTCAAATAAACGCGACGCTGCCCAGTCATCCGGATAATAAGCTTCATCAACATGCTGCGTTTTGGCACTGTAGCTAACATGTACTTAGTGCTGCAACTGGAGCCAGAGGCTTGGTTTATAAGCTTGGCTGAAAATGGATTTGGCGCTGAAGTTCTCTCTGAACGTGGAGTTGTCTGCCTTTCAAACGAGTAGCTAGAGCATTGCTTTGACTAGAAGCAGAATAAGCTCTGTTTCACTATAATGTGTTCTATAGCTATTTCGCCCTTTGGGACAAATCTGGTTTTTCGTGCGAAACGGGTTTCATCGTGAAGATGTTTCTCAGGTGAGACTTCAATGAAGTTGGTTTCAAATAAACGTGATTCTGCCCAGTCATCCGGATAATAAGCTTCATCAACATGCTGAGTTGCGTCGCTCTAGCTAACATGTACTTAGTGCTGCAACTGGAGCCAGAGGCTTGGTTTATAAGCGTAACTGAAAATGGCTTTGGCGCTGAAGTTCTCTCTGAACGTGGAGTTGTCTGCCTTTCAAAGGAGCAGCTAGAGCATTGCTTTCACTAGAAGCAAAATAAGCTCTGTTTCACTATAATGTGTTCTATGGCTATTTCGCACACTGGGACAAAACTGGATTTTCGTGCCAAACGGGTTTCATCGTGAAGATGTTTCTCAGGTGAGACTTCAATGAAGTTGGTTTCAAACAAACGTGATTCTGCCCTGTCATCCGGAGTATAAGCTTCATCAACATGCTGTGTTTTGGCACTGTAGCTAACATGTACTTAGTGCTGCAACTGGAGCCAGAGGCTTGGTGTATAAGCGTGGCTGAAAATGGCTTTGGCGCTGAAGTTCTCTCTGAACGTGGAGTTGTCTGCCTTTCACAGGAGCAGCTAGAGCATTGTTTTATCTGGAAGCAGAATAAGCTCTGTTTCAGTATAATGTGTTCTATGGCTATTTCACACATTGGGACAAACTGGATTTTCGTGCGAAACGGGTTTAACCATGAAGCTGTTTCTCAGATGAGAGTTCAATGAAGTTGGTTTCACACAAAAGCGACGCTGCCCAGTCTTCCTGAGTATAAGCTTCATCCACATGCTGCGTTTTGGCCGTGTAGCTAACATGTACTTAGTGCTGCAACTGGAGCCAGAGGCTTGGTTTATAAGCGTGGCTGAAAATGGCTTTGGCGCTGAAGTTCTCTCTGAACGTGGAGTTGGCTGCCTTTCAAAGGAGCAGCTACGCCTTTGCTTTGACTAGAAGCACCATAAGCTTTGTTTCACTATAATGCAATCTATGGCTATTTCGCTCTTTGGGACAAAACTGGATTTTTGTGCTAAGCGTTTGTAATTGTGAAGCTGTTTCTCACACCTCAAAGGCGTTGGTTTCACACAAACGCTATGCTGCCCTTTCATCCAGAGCATCAGTTTCATCCACATGCTGAGTTGCGTCACTCTAGCTAACATGTACTTAGTGCTGCAACTGGAGCCAGAGACCTGGTTTATAAGCGTAGCTGAAAATGGCTTTGGCGCTGAAGTTCTCTCTGAACGTGGAGTTGTCTGCCTTTCAAAGGAGCAGCTAGAGCATTGCTTTGAGTAGAAGCAAAATAAGCTCTTTTTCACTGTAATGCGTTCTATGGCTATTTCGCACATTGGGACAAAACTGGATTTTTGTGCTATGCGTTTGTAATTGGGAAGTGGTTTTTCAGGTGAGACACCTTAAAGGAGTTGGTTGCACATAAACGCCTCGCTGCCATGTTTTCCGAAGCATCACTTTCTTCCACATGCTGCATTTTGGCACTGTAGCTAACATGTACTTAGTGCTTCAACTGGAGCCAGAGGCTTAGTTTATAAGCGTGGCTGAAATCAGCTTTGGCGCTGAAGCGGTTTCTGAATGTGGAGTTGGTGGCATGTGAAATCCGCCTGTGGAGCCTTCGTTTGTGTGGGATGCTCACCAAGCTGCATTTCAGGACAATGCACTCAAACGGCATTAAGCATAGTGTTTGAAGGTGTAATTTGCTTGAGAGCTGCCTGTCAGCCTGATGGTGTGTGAAGTCAGTGAGCCAAATGGAGTTGTTCTCCCACAAGAACCACTCGGCTGATTCTTCTTCAATATGCAATTCAGCAACATGCAGTGTTGCTTGATGGAATTAGCTCTTACAGCAACATTTGCGTCTAGCGCCTTTGTATTTAGGGCTAGCTGAAAACGGCTTTGGCGCTGAAGGGGTTTCTGAATGTGGAGTTGGTGGCATGTGAAACCCGCCTGTGGAGCCTTCGTTTGTGTGGGATGCTCACCAAGCTGCATTTCAGGACAATGCACTCAAACGGCATTAAGCATAGTGTGCGAAATCTGAGTTTACTTGAGAGCTGCCTGTCAGCCTGCTGGTGTGTGAAGTCAGCGAGCCAAATGGAGTTGTGCTGCTACAAGAACAACCCAGCTGATTCTTCTTCAATATGCAATTCAGCAACATGCAGTGTTGCTTGATGGAATTAGCTATTGCAGCAACATTTGCGTCTAGCGCCTTTGTATTTAGGGCTAGCTGAAAACGGCTTAGGCGCTGAAGTGGTTTCTGAATGTGGAGTTGGTGGCATGTGAAACCCGGCTGTGGAGCCTTCGTTTGTGTGGGATGCTCACCAAGCTGCATTTCAGGAAAATGCACTCAAATGGCATTAAGCATACTCTGCGAAATCTGAGTTTGCTTGAGAGCTGCCTGTCAGCCTGATGGTGCGTGAAGTCAGTGAGCCAAATGGAGTTGTGCTGCCACAAGAACCACCCGCCTGATTCTTCTTCAATATGCAATTCAGCAACATGCAGTGTTGCTTGATGGAATTAGCTCTTACAGCAACATTTGCGTCTAGCGCCTTTGTATTTAGGGCTAGCTGAAAACGGCTTTGGCGCTGAAGTGGTTTCTGAATGTGGAGCTGGTGGCATGTAAAACTTGCCTGTGGAGCATTTATTTGTGTGGGATGCTCATCAAGCTGCATTTCAGGACAATGCACTCAAACGGCATTAAGCATAGTGTGTGAACTCGTAGTTTGCTTGAGAGCTGCCTGTTAGCCTGATGGTGTGTGAAGTCAGTGAGCCAAATGGAGTTGTGCTGCCACAAGAACCACTCGGCTGATTCTTCTTCAATATGCAATTCAGCAACATGCAGTGTTGCTTGATGGAATTAGCTCTTACAGCAACATTTGCGTCTAGCGCCTTTGTATTTAGGGCTAGCTGAAAACGGCTTTGGCGCTGAAGTGGTTTCTGAATGTGGAGTTGGTGGCATGTGAAACCCGCCTGTGGAGCCTTCGTTTGTGTGGGATGCTCACCAAGCTGCATTTGAGGACAATGCACTCAAACGGCATTAAGCATACTTTGCGAAATCTGAGTTTGCTTGAGAGCTGCCTGTCAGCCTGATGGTGTGTGAAGTCAGTGAGCCAAATGGAGTTGTGCTGCCACAAGAACCACCCGGCTGATTCTTCTTCAATATGCATTTCAGCAACATACAGTGTTGCTTGATGGAATTAGCTCTTACAGCAACATATGCATCTAGCGCCTTTGTATTTAGGGCTAGCTGAAAACGGCTTTGGCGCTGAAGTGGTTTCTGAATGTGGAGTTGGTGGCATGTGAAACCCGGCTGTGGAGCCTTCGTTTGTGTGGGATGCTCACCAAGCTGCATTTCAGGACAATGCACTGAAATGGCATTAAGCATACTTTGCGAAATCTGAGTTTGCTTGAGAGCTGCCTGTCAGCCTGATGGTGCGTGAAGTCAGTGAGCCAAATGGAGTTGTGCTGCCACAAGAACCACCCGCCTGATTCTTCTTCAATATGCAATTCAGCAACATACTGTGTTGCTTGATGGAATTAGCTGTTACAGCAACATTTGCGTCTAGCGCCTTTGTATTTAGGGCTAGCTGAAAACGGCTTTGGCGCTGAAGTGGTTTCTGAATGTGGAGCTGGTGGCATGTGAAACTTGCCTGTGGAGCCTTTATTTGTGTGGGATGCTCATCAAGCTGCATTTCAGGACAATGCTCTCAAACGGCATTAAGCATAGTGTGTGAACTCGTCGTTTGCTTGAGAGCTGCCTGTCAGCCTGATGGTGTGTGAAGTCAGTGAGCCAAATGGAGTTGTGCTGCCACAAGAACCACTCGGCTGATTCTTCTTCAATATGCAATTCAGCAACATGCAGTGTTGCTTGATGGAATTCGCTCTTAGAGCAACATTTGCGCCTAGCGCCTTTTTATTTAGGGCTAGGTGAAAACGGCTTTGGCACTGAAGGGGTTTCTGAATGTGGAGTTGTTGGCATGTGAAACCCGGCTGTGTAGCCTTCATTTGTGTGGGATGCTCACCAAGCTGCATTTCAGGACAATGCACTCAAACGGCATTAAGCATAGTGTGTGAACTTGTAGTTTGCTTGAGAGCTGCCTGTCAGCCTGATGGTGTGTGAAGTCAGTGAGCCAAATGGAGTTGTGCTGCCACAAGAACCACTCGGCTGATTCTTGTTCAATATGCAATTCAGCAACATGCAGTGTTGCTTGATGGAATTAGCTCTTACAGGAACATTTGCGTCTAGCGCCTTTGTATTTAGGGCTAGCTGAAAACGGCTTTGGCGCTGAAGTGGTTTCTGAATGTGGAGTTGGTGGCATGTGAAACCCGCCTGTGTAGGCTTCGTTTGTGTGGGATGCTCACCAAGCTGCATTTCAGGACAATGCACTCAAACGGCATTAAACATAGTGTGTGAACTAGTAGTTTCCTTGAGAGCTGCCTGTCAGCCTGATGGTGTGTGAAGTCAGTGAGCCAAATGCAGTTGTGCTGCCACGAGAACCACTCAGCTGATTCTTCTTCAATATGCAATTCAGCAACATGCAGTGCTGCTTGATGTAATTAGGTCTTACAGCAACATTTGCATCTAGGGCCTTTGTGTTTAGGGCTAGGTGAAAACGGCTTTGGCGCTGAAGTGGTTTCTGAATGTGGAGTTGGTGGCATGTGAAACCCGCCTGTGGAGCCTTCGTTTGTGTGGGATGCTCACCAAGCTGCATTTCAGGACAAGGCACTCAAATGGCATTAAGCATACTTTGCGAAATCTGAGTTTGCTTGAGAGTCGCTGTCAGCCTGATGGTGTGTGAAGTCAGTGAGCCAAATGGAGTTGTGCTGCCACAAGAACCACTCGGCTGATTCTTCTTCAATATGCAATTCAGCAACATGCAGTGTTGCTTGATGGAATTAGCTCTTACAGCAACATTTGCGTCTAGCGCCTTTGTATTTAGGGCTAGCTGAAAACGGCTTTGGCGCTGAAGTGGTTTCTGAATGTTGAGTTGGTGGCATGTGAAACCCGGCTGTGGAGCCTTCGTTTGTGTGGGATGCTCACCAAGCTGCATTTCAGCACAAGGCACTCAAATGGCATTAAGCATACTTTGCGAAATCTGAGTTTGCTTGAGAGCTGCCTGTCAGCCTGATGGTGTGTGAAGTCAGTGAGCCAAATGGAGTTGTGCTGCCACAAGAACCACTCGGCTGATTCTTCTTCAATATGCAATTCAGCAACATGCAGTGTTGCTTGATGGAATTAGCTCTTACAGCAACATTTGCGTCTAGCGCCTTTGTATTTAGGGCTAGCTGAAAACGGCTTAGGCGCTGTAGGGGTTTCTGAATGTGGAGTTGTTGGCATGTGAAACCCGGCTGTGTAGCTTTCGTTTGTGTGGGATGCTCACCAAGCTGCATTTCAGGACAATGCACTCAAACGGCATTAAGCATAGTGTGTGAACTCGTAGTTTGCTTGAGAGCTGCCTGTCAGCCTGATGGTGTGTGAAGTCAGTGAGCCAAATGGAGTTGTGCTGCCACAAGAACCACTCGGCTGATTCTTCTTCAATATGCAATTCAGCAACATGCAGTGTTGCTTGATGTAATTAGGTCTTACAGCAACATTTGCATCTAGGGCCTTTGTGTTTAGGGCTAGGTGAAAACGGCTTTGGCGCTGAAGTGGTTTCTGAATGTTTAGTTGTTGGCATGTGAAACCCGCCTGTGGAGCCTTCGTTTGTGTGGGATGCTCACCAAGCTGCATTTCAGGACAAGGCACTCAAATGGCATTAAGCATACTTTGAGAAATCTGAGTTTGCTTGAGAGCTGCCTGTCAGCCTGATGGTGTGTGAAGTCAGTGAGCCAAATGGAGTTGTGCTGCCATGAGAACCACTCGGCTGATTCTTCTTCAATATGCAATTCAGCAACATGCAGTGTTGCTTGATGGAATTAGGTCTTACAGCAACATTTGCGTCTAGCTCCTTTGTGTTTAGGGCTAGCTGAAAACGGCTTTGGCGCTGAAGTGATTTCTGAATGTGGAGTTGGTGGCATGTGAAACCCGGCTGTGGAGCCGTCGTTTGTGTGGGATGCTCACCAAGCTGCATTTCAGGACAATGCACTCAAACGGCATTAAGCATAGTGTGTGAACTCGTAGTTTGCTTGAGAGCTGCCTGTCAGCCTGATGGTGTGTGAAGTCAGTGAGCCAAATGGAGTTGTGCTGCCACAAGAACCACTCGGCTGATTCTTCTTCAATATGCAATTCAGCAACATGCAGTGTTGCTTGATGGAATTCGCTCTTACAGCAACATTTGCGTCTAGCGCCTTTGTATTTAGGGCTAGCTGAAAACGGCTTTGGCGCTGAAGGGGTTTCTGAATGTGGAGCTGCTGGCATGTGAAACCCGGCTGTGGAGCCTTCGTTTGTGTGGGATGCTCACCAAGCTGCATTTCAGGACAAGGCACTCAAATGGCATTAAGCATACTTTGTGAAATCTGAGTTTGCTTGAGAGCTGCCTGTCAGCCGATGGTGTGTGAAGTCAGTGAGCCAAATGGAGTTGTGCTGCCACAAGAACCGCTCGGCTGATTCTTCTTCAATATGCAATTCAGCAACATGCAGCGTTGCTTGATGGAATTAGCTCTTACAGCAACATTTGCGTCTAGCGCCTTTGTATTTAGGGCTAGCTGAAAACGGCTTTGGCGCTGAAGTGGTTTCTGAATGTGGAGTTGGTGGCATGTGAAACCCGCCTGTGGAGCCTTCGTTTGTGTGGGATGCTCACCAAGCTGCATTTCAGGACAATGCACTCAAACGGCATTAACAATACTTTGCGAAATCTGAGTTTGCTTGAGAGCTGCCTGTCAGCCTGATGGTGTGTGAAGTCAGTGAGCCAAATGGAGTTGTGCTGCCACAAGAACCACTCGGCTGATTCTTCTTCAATATGCAATTCAGCAACATGCAGTGTTGCTTGATGGAATTAGCTCTTACAGCAACATTTGTGTCTAGCGCCTTTGTATTTAGGGCTAGCTGAAAACGGCTTTGGCGCTGAAGTGGTTTCTGAATGTGGAGTTGGTAGCATGTGAAACCCGGCTGTGTAGGCTTCGTATGTGTGGGATGCTCACCAAGCTGCATTTCAGGACAATGCACTCAAACGGCATTAAGCATAGTGTGTGAACTCGTAGTTTGCTTGAGAGCTGCCTGTCAGCCTGCTGGTGCGTGAAGTCAGTGAGCCAAATGGAGTTGTGCTGCCACGAGAACCACTCGGCTGATTCTTCTTCAATATGCAATTCAGCAACATACTGTGTTGATTGATGGAATTAGCTCTTACAGCAACATTTGCGTCTAGGGCCTTTTTATTTAGGGCTAGCTGAAAACGGCTTTGGCGCTGAAGTGATTTCTGAATGTGGAGCTGGTGGCATGTGAAACCCGCCTGTGGAGCCTTCATTTGTGTGGGATGCTCATCAAGCTGCATTTCAGGACAATGCACTCAAACGGCATTAAGCATAGTGTGTGAACTCGTAGTTTGCTTGAGAGCTGCCTGTCAGCCTGATGGTGTGTGAAGTCAGTGAGCCAAATGGAGTTGTGCTGCCACAAGAACCGCTCGGCTGATTCTTCTTCAATATGCAATTCAGCAACATGCAGTGTTGCTTGATGGAATTCGCTCTTCCAGGAACATTTGCGTCTAGCGCCTTTGTATTTAGGGCTAGCTGAAAAGGGCTTTGGCGCTGAAGTAGTTTCTGAATGTGGAGTTGGTGGCATGTGAAACCCGGCTGTGGAGCCTTCATTTGTGTGGGATGCTCACCAAGATGCATTTCAGGACAAGGCACTCAAATGGCATTAAGCATAATTTGTGAAATCTGAGTTTGCTTGAGAGCTGCCTGTCAGCCTGATGGTGTGTGTAGTCAGTGAGCCAAATGGAGTTGTGCTGCCACAAGAACCACTCAGCTGATTCTTCTTCAATATGCAATTCAGCAACATACTGTGTTGCTTGATGGAATTAGCTCTTACAGCAACATTTGCGTCTAGCACCTTTGTATTTAGGGCTAGCTGAAAACAGCTTTGGCGCTGAAGTGGTTTCTGAATGTGGAGCTGCTGGCATGTGAAACCCGCCTGTGGAGCCTTCATTTGTGTGGGATGCTCACCAAGCTGCATTTCAGGACAATGCACTCAAATGGCATAAAGCATACTGTGAGAAATCTGAGTTTGCTTGAGAGCTGCTGTCAGCCTGATGGTGTGTGAAGTCAGTGAGCCAAATGGAGTTGTGCTGCCACAAGAACCACTCAGCTGATTCTTCTTCAATATGCAATTCAGCAACATGCAGTGTTGCTTGATGGAATTAGCTCTTACAGGAACATTTGCGTCTAGCGCCTTTGTATTTAGGGCTAGCTGAAAATGGCTTTGGCGCTGAAGTGGTTTCTGAATGTGGAGTTGTTGGCATGTGAAACCCGGCTGTGTAGGATTCGTTTGTGTGGGATGCTCACCAAGCTGCATTTCAGGACAATGCACTCAAACGGCATTAAGCATACTTTGCAAAATCTGAGTTTGCTTGAGAGCTGCCTGTCAGCCTGATGGTGTGTGAAGTCAGTGAGCCAAATGGAGTTGTGCTGCCACGAGAACCACTCAGTTGATTCTTCTTCAATATGCAATTCAGCAACATGCAGTGCTGCTTGATGGAATTTAATCTTACAGCAACATTTGCATCTAGGGCCTTTGTGTTTAGGGCTAGCTGAAAACGGCTTTGGCGCTGAAGTGGTTTCTGAATGTGGAGTTGTTGGCATGTGAAACCCGCCTGTGGAGCCTTCGTTTGTGTGGGATGCTCACCAAGCTGCATTTCAGGACAATGCACTCAAACGGCATTAAGCATAGTGTGTGAACTCGTAGTTGGCTTGAGAGCTGCCTGTCAGCCTGATGGTGTGTGAAGTCAGTGAGCCAAATGGAGTTGTGCTGCCACAAGAACCACTCGGCTGATTCTTCTTCAATATGCAATTCAGCAACATGCAGTGTTGCTTGATGGAATTAGCTCTTACAGCAACATTTGCGTCTAGCGCCTTTGTATTTAGGGCTAGCTGAAAACGGCTTTGGCGCTGAAGTGGTTTCTGAATGTGGAGTTGGTGGCATGTGAAACCCGCCTGTGGAGCCTTCGTTTGTGTGGGATGCTCACCAAGCTGCATTTCAGGACAATGCACTCAAACGGCATTAAGCATAGTGTGTGAACTCGTAGTTTGCTTGAGAGCTGCCTGTCAGCCTGCTGGTGCGTGAAGTCAGTGAGCCAAATGGAGTTGTGCTGCCACGAGAACCACCCGGCTGATTCTTCTTCAATATGCAATTCAGCAACATACTGTGTTGCTTGATGGAATTAGCTCTTACAGCAACATTTGCGTCTAGCGCCTTTGTATTTAGGGCTAGCTGAAAACGGCTTTGGCGCTGAAGTGGTTTCTGAATGTGGAGCTGCTGGCATGTGAAACCCGCCTGTGGAGCCTTCATTTGTGTGGGATGCTCACCAAGCTGCATTTCAGGACAATGCACTCAAATGGCATAAAGCATACTGTGCGAAATCTGAGTTTTCCTGAGAGCTGCTGTCAGCCTGATGGTGTGTGAAGTCAGTGAGCCAAATGGAGTTGTGCTGCCACAAGAACCACTCAGCTGATTCTTCTTCAATATGCAATTCAGCAACATGCAGTGTTGCTTGATGGAATTAGCTCTTACAGGAACATTTGCGTCTAGCGCCTTTGTATTTAGGGCTAGCTGAAAATGGCTTTGGCGCTGAAGTGGTTTCTGAATGTGGAGTTGGTGGCATGTGAAACCCGGCTGTGTAGGCTTCGTTTGTGTGGGATGCTCACCAAGCTGCATTTCAGGACAATGCACTCAAACGGCATTAAGCATACTTTGCAAAATCTGAGTTTGCTTGAGAGCTGCCTGTCAGCCTGATGGTGTGTGAAGTCAGTGAGCCAAATGGAGTTGTGCTGCCACGAGAACCACTCAGCTGATTCTTCTTCAATATGCAATTCAGCAACATGCAGTGCTGCTTGATGGAATTTGATCTTACAGCAACATTTGCATCTAGGGCCTTTGTGTTTAGGGCTAGGTGAAAACGGCTTTGGCGCTGAAGTGGTTTCTGAATGCGGAGTTGGTGGCATGTGAAACCCGTCTGTGTAGGCTTCGTTTGTGTGGGATGCTCACCAAGCTGCATTTCAGGACAATGCACTCAAACGGCATTAAGCATACTTTGCGAAATCTGAGTTTGCTTGAGAGCTGCCTGTCAGCCTGATGGTGTGTGAAGTCAGTGAGCCAAATGGAGTTGTGCTGCCACAAGAACCACTCGGCTGATTCTTCTTCAATATGCAATTCAGCAACATGCAGTGTTGCTTGATGGAATTCGCTCTTACAGCAACATTTGCGTCTAGCGCCTTTGTATTTAGGGCTAGCTGAAAACGGCTTTGGCGCTGAAGTGGTTTCTGAATGTGGAGTTGGTGGCATGTGAAACCCGGCTGTGGAGCCTTCGTTTGTGTGGGATACTCACCAAGCTGCATTTCAGGACAATGCACTCAATCGGCATTAAGCATAGTGTGCGAAATCTGAGTTTGCTTGAGAGCTGCTGTCAGCCTGATGGTGTGTGAAGTCAGTGAGCCAAATGGAGTTGTGCTGCCACAAGAACCACTCGGCTGATTCTTCTTCAATATGCAATTCAGCAACATGCAGTGTTGCTTGATGGAATTAGCTCTTACAGGAACATTTGCGTCTAGCGCCTTTGTATTTAGGGCTAGCTGAAAATGGCTTTGGCGCTGAAGTGGTTTCTGAATGTGGAGTTGGTGACATGTGAAACCCGCCTGTGGAGCCTTCGTTTGTGTGGGATGCTCACCAAGATGCATTTCAGGAGAAGGCACTCAAATGGCATTAAGCATAGTGTGTGAACTCGTAGTTTGCTTGAGAGCTGCCTGTCAGCCTGATGGTGTGTGAAGTCAGTGGGCCAAATGGAGTTGTGCTGCCACAAGAACCATTCGGCTGATTCTTCTTCAATATGCAATTCAACAACATGCAGTGTTGCTTGACAGAATTAGCTCTTACAGCAACATTTGCGTCTAGCGCCTTTGTATTTAGGGCTAGCTGAAAACGGCTTTGGCGCTGAAGTGGTTTCTGAATGTGGAGTTGGTGGCATGTGAAACCCGGCTGTGTAGGCTTCGTTTGTGTGGGATGCTCACCAAGCTGCATTTCAGGACAATGCACTCAAACGGCATTAAGCATAGTGTGTGAACTCGTAGTTGGCTTGAGAGCTGCCTGTCAGCCTGATGGTGTGTGAAGTCAGTGAGCCAAATGGAGTTGTGCTGCCACAAGAACCACTCGGCTGATTCTTCTTCAATATGCAATTCAGCAACATGCAGTGTTGCTTGATGGAATTAGCTCTTACAGCAACATTTGCGTCTAGCGCCTTTGTATTTAGGGCTAGCTAAAAACGGCTTTGGCGCTGAAGTGGTTTCTGAATGTGGAGTTGCTGGCATGTGAAACCCGCCTGTGGAGACTTCGTTTGTGTGGGATGCTCACCAAGCTGCATTTCAGGACAATGCACTGAAACGGCATTAAGCATACTTTGCGAAATCTGAGTTTGCTTGAGAGCTGCCTGTCAGCCTGCTGGTGCGTGAAGTCAGTGAGCCAAATGGAGTTGTGCTGCCACGAGAACCACCCGGCTGATTCTTCTTCAATATGCAATTCAGCAACATACTGTGTTGCTTGATGGAATTAGCTCTTACAGCAACATTAGCGTCTAGCGCCGTTTTATTTAGGGCTAGCTGAAAACGGCTTTGGCGCTGAAGTGGTTTCTGAATGTGGAGCTGCTGGCATGTGAAACCCGCCTGTGGAGCCTTCATTTGTGTGGGATGCTCACCAAGCTGCATTTCAGGACAATGCACTCAAATGGCATAAAGCATACTGTGCGAAATCTGAGTTTGCTTGAGAGCTGCCTGTCATCCTGATGGCGTGTGAAGTCAGTGAGCCAAATGGAGTTGTGCTGCCACAAGAACCACTCAGCTGATTCTTCTTCAATATGCAATTCAGCAACATGCAGTGTTGCTTGATGGAATTAGCTCTTACAGGAACATTTGCGTCTAGCGCCTTTGTATTTAGGGCTAGCTGAAAATGGCTTTGGCGCTGAAGTGGTTTCTGAATGTGGAGTTGGTGGCATGTGAAACCCTCCTGTGTAGGCGTCTTTTGTGTGGGATGCTCACCAAGCTGCATTTCAGGACAATGCACTCAAACGGCATAAAGCATACTGTGCGAAATCTGAGTTTGCTTGAGAGCTGCCTGTCAGCCTGATGGTGTGTGAAGTCAGTGAGCCAAATGGAGTTGTGCTGCCACAAGAACCACTCGGCTGATTCTTCTTCAATATGCAATTCAGCAACATACTGTGTTGATTGATAGAATTAGCTCTTACAGCAACATTTGCGTCTAGCGCCTTTGTATTTAGGGCTAGCTTAAAACGGCTTTGGCGCTGAAGTGATTTCTGTATGTGGAGCTGGTGGCATGTGAAACTTGCCTGTGGAGCCTTCATTTGTGTGGGATGCTCAGCAAGCTGCATTTCAGGACAATGCACTCAAATGGCATTAAGCATAGTGTGTGAACTCGTAGTTTGCTTGAGAGCTGCCTGTCAGCCTGATGGTGTGTGAAGTCAGTGAGCCAAATGGAGTTGTGCTGCCACAAGAACCACTCAGCTGATTCTTCTTCAATATGCAATTCAGCAACATGCAGTGTTGCTTGATGGAATTAGCTCTTACAGGAACATTTGCGTCTAGCGCCTTTGTATTTAGGGCTAGCTGAAAACGGATTTGGCGCTGAAGTGGTTTCTGAATGTGGAGTTGGTGGCATGTGAAACCCGCCTGTGGAGCCTTCGTTTGTGTGGGATACTCACCAAGCTGCATTTCAGGACAATGCACTCAATCGGCATTAAGCATAGTGTGCGAAATCTGAGTTTGCTTGAGAGCTGCTGTCAGCCTGATGGTGTGTGAAGTCAGTGAGCCAAATGGAGTTGTGCTGCCACAAGAACCACTCGGCTGATTCTTCTTCAATATGCAATTCAGCAACATGCAGTGTTGCTTGATGGAATTAGCTCTTACAGGAACATTTGCGTCTAGCGCCTTTGTATTTAGGGCTAGCTGAAAATGGCTTTGGCGCTGAAGTGGTTTCTGAATGTGGAGTTGGTGACATGTGAAACCCGCCTGTGGAGCCTTCGTTTGTGTGGGATGCTCACCAAGATGCATTTCAGGAGAAGGCACTCAAATGGCATTAAGCATAGTGTGTGAACTCGTAGTTTGCTTGAGAGCTGCCTGTCAGCCTGATGGTGTGTGAAGTCAGTGGGCCAAATGGAGTTGTGCTGCCACAAGAACCATTCGGCTGATTCTTCTTCAATATGCAATTCAACAACATGCAGTGTTGCTTGACAGAATTAGCTCTTACAGCAACATTTGCGTCTAGCGCCTTTGTATTTAGGGCTAGCTGAAAATGGCTTTGGCGCTGAAGTGGTTTCTGAATGTGGAGTTGGTGGCATGTGAAACCCGGCTGTGTAGGCTTCGTTTGTGTGGGATGCTCACCAAGCTGCATTTCAGGACAATGCACTCAAACGGCATTAAGCATAGTGTGTGAACTCGTAGTTGGCTTGAGAGCTGCCTGTCAGCCTGATGGTGTGTGAAGTCAGTGAGCCAAATGGAGTTGTGCTGCCACAAGAACCACTCGGCTGATTCTTCTTCAATATGCAATTCAGCAACATGCAGTGTTGCTTGATGGAATTAGCTCTTACAGCAACATTTGCGTCTAGCGCCTTTGTATTTAGGGCTAGCTAAAAACGGCTTTGGCGCTGAAGTGGTTTCTGAATGTGGAGTTGCTGGCATGTGAAACCCGCCTGTGGAGACTTCGTTTGTGTGGGATGCTCACCAAGCTGCATTTCAGGACAATGCACTGAAACGGCATTAAGCATACTTTGCGAAATCTGAGTTTGCTTGAGAGCTGCCTGTCAGCCTGCTGGTGCGTGAAGTCAGTGAGCCAAATGGAGTTGTGCTGCCACGAGAACCACCCGGCTGATTCTTCTTCAATATGCAATTCAGCAACATACTGTGTTGCTTGATGGAATTAGCTCTTACAGCAACATTTGCGTCTAGCGCCTTTGTATTTAGGGCTAGCTGAAAACGGCTTTGGCGCTGAAGTGGTTTCTGAATGTGGAGCTGCTGGCATGTGAAACCCGCCTGTGGAGCCTTCATTTGTGTGGGATGCTCACCAAGCTGCATTTCAGGACAATGCACTCAAATGGCATAAAGCATACTGTGCGAAATCTGAGTTTGCTTGAGAGCTGCCTGTCATCCTGATGGCGTGTGAAGTCAGTGAGCCAAATGGAGTTGTGCTGCCACAAGAACCACTCAGCTGATTCTTCTTCAATATGCAATTCAGCAACATGCAGTGTTGCTTGATGGAATTAGCTCTTACAGGAACATTTGCGTCTAGCGCCTTTGTATTTAGGGCTAGCTGAAAATGGCTTTGGCGCTGAAGTGGTTTCTGAATGTGGAGTTGGTGGCATGTGAAACCCTCCTGTGTAGGCGTCTTTTGTGTGGGATGCTCACCAAGCTGCATTTCAGGACAATGCACTCAAACGGCATAAAGCATACTTTGCGAAATCTGAGTTTGCTTGAGAGCTGCCTGTCAGCCTGATGGTGTGTGAAGTCAGTGAGCCAAATGGAGTTGTGCTGCCACAAGAACCACTCGGCTGATTCTTCTTCAATATGCAATTCAGCAACATACTGTGTTGATTGATAGAATTAGCTCTTACAGCAACATTTGCGTCTAGCGCCTTTGTATTTAGGGCTAGCTTAAAACGGCTTTGGCGCTGAAGTGATTTCTGTATGTGGAGCTGGTGGCATGTGAAACTTGCCTGTGGAGCCTTCATTTGTGTGGGATGCTCAGCAAGCTGCATTTCAGGACAATGCACTCAAATGGCATTAAGCATAGTGTGTGAACTCGTAGTTTGCTTGAGAGCTGCCTGTCAGCCTGATGGTGTGTGAAGTCAGTGAGCCAAATGGAGTTGTGCTGCCACAAGAACCACTCAGCTGATTCTTCTTCAATATGCAATTCAGCAACATGCAGTGTTGCTTGATGGAATTAGCTCTTACAGGAACATTTGCGTCTAGCGCCTTTGTATTTAGGGCTAGCTGAAAATGGCTTTGGCGCTGAAGGGGTTTCTGAATGTGGAGTTGGTGGCATGTGAAACCCGGCTGTGTAGGCTTCGTTTGTGTGGGATGCTCACCAAGCTGCATTTCAGGACAATGCACTCAAACGGCATTAAGCATACTTTGCAAAATCTGAGTTTGCTTGAGAGCTGCCTGTCAGCCTGATGGTGTGTGAAGTCAGTGAGCCAAATGGAGTTGTGCTGCCACGAGAACCACTCAGCTGATTCTTCTTCAATATGCAATTCAGCAACATGCAGTGCTGCTTGATGGAATTTGATCTTACAGCAACATTTGCATCTAGGGCCTTTGTGTTTAGGGCTAGGTGAAAACGGCTTTGGCGCTGAAGTGGTTTCTGAATGCGGAGTTGGTGGCATGTGAAACCCGGCTGTGTAGGCTTCGTTTGTGTGGGATGCTCACCAAGCTGCATTTCAGGACAATGCACTCAAACGGCATTAAGCATACTTTGCGAAATCTGAGTTTGCTTGAGAGCTGCCTGTCAGCCTGATGGTGTGTGAAGTCAGTGAGCCAAATGGAGTTGTGCTGCCACAAGAACCACTCGGCTGATTCTTCTTCAATATGCAATTCAGCAACATGCAGTGTTGCTTGATGGAATTCGCTCTTACAGCAACATTTGCGTCTAGCGCCTTTGTATTTAGGGCTAGCTGAAAACGGCTTTGGCGCTGAAGTGGTTTCTGAATGTGGAGTTGGTGGCATGTGAAACCCGGCTGTGGAGCCTTCGTTTGTGTGGGATACTCACCAAGCTGCATTTCAGGACAATGCACTCAATCGGCATTAAGCATAGTGTGCGAAATCTGAGTTTGCTTGAGAGCTGCTGTCAGCCTGATGGTGTGTGAAGTCAGTGAGCCAAATGGAGTTGTGCTGCCACAAGAACCACTCGGCTGATTCTTCTTCAATATGCAATTCAGCAACATGCAGTGCTGCTTGATGGAATTAGCTCTTACAGGAACATTTGCGTCTAGCGCCTTTGTATTTAGGGCTAGCTGAAAATGGCTTTGGCGCTGAAGTGGTTTCTGAATGTGGAGTTGGTGACATGTGAAACCCGCCTGTGGAGCCTTCGTTTGTGTGGGATGCTCACCAAGATGCATTTCAGGAGAAGGCACTCAAATGGCATTAAGCATAGTGTGTGAACTCGTAGTTTGCTTGAGAGCTGCCTGTCAGCCTGATGGTGTGTGAAGTCAGTGGGCCAAATGGAGTTGTGCTGCCACAAGAACCATTCGGCTGATTCTTCTTCAATATGCAATTCAACAACATGCAGTGTTGCTTGACAGAATTAGCTCTTACAGCAACATTTGCGTCTAGCGCCTTTGTATTTAGGGCTAGCTGAAAACGGATTTGGCGCTGAAATAGTTTCTGAATGCGGAGTTGGTGGCATGTGAAACCCGGCTGTGTAGGCTTCGTTTGTGTGGGATGCTCACCAAGCTGCATTTCAGGACAATGCACTCAAACGGCATTAAGCATAGTGTGTGAACTCGTAGTTGGCTTGAGAGCTGCCTGTCAGCCTGATGGTGTGTGAAGTCAGTGAGCCAAATGGAGTTGTGCTGCCACAAGAACCACTCGGCTGATTCTTCTTCAATATGCAATTCAGCAACATGCAGTGTTGCTTGATGGAATTAGCTCTTACAGCAACATTTGCGTCTAGCGCCTTTGTATTTAGGGCTAGCTGAAAACGGCTTTGGCGCTGAAGTGGTTTCTGAATGTGGAGTTGCTGGCATGTGAAACCCGCCTGTGGAGACTTCGTTTGTGTGGGATGCTCACCAAGCTGCATTTCAGGACAATGCACTGAAATGGCATTAAGCATACTTTGCGAAATCTGAGTTTGCTTGAGAGCTGCCTGTCAGGCTGCTGGTGCGTGAAGTCAGTGAGCCAAATGGAGTTGTGCTGCCACGAGAACCACCCGGCTGATTCTTCTTCAATATGCAATTCAGCAACATACTGTGTTGCTTGATGGAATTAGCTCATACAGCAACATTTGCGTCTAGCGCCTTTGTATTTAGGGCTAGCTGAAAACGGCTTTGGCGCTGAAGTGGTTTCTGTATGTGGAGCTGGTGGCATGTGAAACTTGCCAGTGGAGCCTTCATTTGTGTGGGATGCTCAGCAAGCTGCATTTCAGGACAATGCACTCAAACGGCATTAAGCATAGTGTGTGAACTCGTAGTTTGCTTGAGAGCTGCCTGTCAGCCTGATGGTGTGTGAAGTCAGTGAGCCAAATGGAGTTGTGCTGCCACAAGAACCACTCGGCTGATTCTTCTTCAATATGCAATTCAGCAACATGCAGTGTTGCTTGATGGAATTCGCTCTTACAGCAACATTTGCGTCTAGCGCCTTTGTATTTAGGGCTAGCTGAAAACGGCTTTGGCGCTGAAGTGGTTTCTGAATGTGGAGTTGTTGGCATGTGAAACCCGGCTGTGGAGCCTTCATTTGTGTGGGATGCTCACCAAGCTGCATTTCAGGACAATGCACTCAAACGGCATTAAGCATACTTTGCGAAATCTGAGTTTGCTTCAGAGCTGCCTGTCAGCCTGATGGTGTGTGTAGTCAGTGAGCCAAATGGAGTTGTGCTGCCATGAGAACCACCCGGCTGATTCTTCTTCAATATGCAATTCAGCAACATACTGTGTTGCTTGATGGAATTAGCTCTTACAGCAACATTTGCGTCTAGCGCCTTTGTATTTAGGGCTAGCTGAAAACGGCTTTGGCGCTGAAGTGGTTTCTGAATGTGGAGCTGCTGGCATGTGAAACCCGCCTGTGGAGCCTTCGTTTGTGTGGGATGCTCACCAAGCTGCATTTCAGGACAATGCACTTAAATGGCATAAAGCATACTTTGCGAAATCTGAGTTTGCTTGAGAGCTGCCTGTCAGCCTGATGGTGTGTGAAGTCAGTGAGCCAAATGGAGTTGTGCTGCCACAAGAACCACTCAGCTGATTCTTCTTCAATATGCAATTCAGCAACATGCAGTGTTGCTTGATGGAATTAGCTCTTACAGGAACATTTGCGTCTAGCGCCTTTGTATTTAGGGCTAGCTGAAAATGGCTTTGGCGCTGAAGTGGTTTCTGAATATGGAGTTGTTGGCATGTGAAACCCGCCTGTGTAGGCTTCTTTTGTGTGGGATGCTCACCGAGCTGCATTTCAGGACAATGCACTCAAACGGCATTAAGCATAGTGTGTGAACTCGTAGTTTGCTTGAGAGCTGCCTGTCAGCCTGATGGTGTGTGAAGTCAGTGAGCCAAATGGAGTTGTGCTGCCACAAGAACCACTCGGCTGATTCTTCTTCAATATGCAATTCAGCAACATGCAGTGCTGCTTGATGGAATTAGCTCTTACAGGAACATTTGCGTCTAGCGCCTTTGTATTTAGGGCTAGCTGAAAATGGCTTTGGCGCTGAAGTGGTTTCTGAATGTGGAGTTGGTGACATGTGAAACCCGCCTGTGGAGCCTTCGTTTGTGTGGGATGCTCACCAAGATGCATTTCAGGAGAAGGCACTCAAATGGCATTAAGCATAGTGTGTGAACTCGTAGTTTGCTTGAGAGCTGCCTGTCAGCCTGATGGTGTGTGAAGTCAGTGGGCCAAATGGAGTTGTGCTGCCACAAGAACCATTCGGCTGATTCTTCTTCAA
Organism: Ochotona princeps; assembly: GCF_030435755.1. NCBI lineage: Eukaryota > Metazoa > Chordata > Mammalia > Lagomorpha > Ochotonidae > Ochotona > Ochotona princeps. The sequence continues at coordinate 30,815 of NW_026699765.1, read as the reverse complement.
TATGCAATTCAACAACATGCAGTGTTGCTTGACAGAATTAGCTCTTACAGCAACATTTGCGTCTAGCGCCTTTGTATTTAGGGCTAGCTGAAAACGGATTTGGCGCTGAAATAGTTTCTGAATGCGGAGTTGGTGGCATGTGAAACCCGGCTGTGTAGGCTTCGTTTGTGTGGGATGCTCACCAAGATGCATTTCAGGACAATGCACTCAAACGGCATTAAGCATAGTGTGTGAACTCGTAGTTGGCTTGAGAGCTGCCTGTCAGCCTGATGGTGTGTGAAGTCAGTGAGCCAAATGGAGTTGTGCTGCCACAAGAACCACTCGGCTGATTCTTCTTCAATATGCAATTCAGCAACATGCAGTGTTGCTTGATGGAATTAGCTCTTACAGCAACATTTGCGTCTAGCGCCTTTGTATTTAGGGCTAGCTAAAAACGGCTTTGGCGCTGAAGTGGTTTCTGAATGTGGAGTTGCTGGCATGTGAAACCCGCCTGTGGAGACTTCGTTTGTGTGGGATGCTCACCAAGCTGCATTTCAGGACAATGCACTCAAATGGCATTAAGCATACTTTGCGAAATCTGAGTTTGCTTGAGAGCTGCCTGTCAGCCTGCTGGTGCGTGAAGTCAGTGAGCCAAATGGAGTTGTGCTGCCACGAGAACCACCCGGCTGATTCTTCTTCAATATGCAATTCAGCAACATACTGTGTTGCTTGATGGAATTAGCTCATACAGCAACATTTGCGTCTAGCGCCTTTGTATTTAGGGCTAGCTGAAAACGGCTTTGGCGCTGAAGTGGTTTCTGTATGTGGAGCTGGTGGCATGTGAAACTTGCCAGTGGAGCCTTCATTTGTGTGGGATGCTCAGCAAGCTGCATTTCAGGACAATGCACTCAAACGGCATTAAGCATAGTGTGTGAACTCGTAGTTTGCTTGAGAGCTGCCTGTCAGCCTGATGGTGTGTGAAGTCAGTGAGCCAAATGGAGTTGTGCTGCCACAAGAACCACTCGGCTGATTCTTCTTCAATATGCAATTCAGCAACATGCAGTGTTGCTTGATGGAATTCGCTCTTACAGCAACATTTGCGTCTAGCGCCTTTGTATTTAGGGCTAGCTGAAAACGGCTTTGGCGCTGAAGTGGTTTCTGAATGTGGAGTTGTTGGCATGTGAAACCCGGCTGTGGAGCCTTCATTTGTGTGGGATGCTCACCAAGCTGCATTTCAGGACAATGCACTCAAACGGCATTAAGCATACTTTGCGAAATCTGAGTTTGCTTTAGAGCTGCCTGTCAGCCTGATGGTGTGTGTAGTCAGTGAGCCAAATGGAGTTGTGCTGCCATGAGAACCACCCGGCTGATTCTTCTTCAATATGCAATTCAGCAACATACTGTGTTGCTTGATGGAATTAGCTCTTACAGCAACATTTGCGTCTAGCGCCTTTGTATTTAGGGCTAGCTGAAAACGGCTTTGGCGCTGAAGTGGTTTCTGAATGTGGAGTTGGTGGCATGTGAAACCCGCCTGTGGAGCCTTCATTTGTGTGGGATGCTCACCAAGCTGCATTTCAGGACAATGCACTCAAACGGCATTAAGCATAGTGTGTGAACTCGTAGTTTGCTTGAGAGCTGCCTGTCAGCCTGCTGGTGCGTGAAGTCAGTGAGCCAAATGAGTTGTGCTGCCACAAGAACCACTCGGCTGATTCTTCTTCAATATGCAATTCAGCAACATGCAGTGTTGCTTGATGGAATTAGCTCTTACAGCAACATTTGCGTCTAGCGCCTTTGCATTTAGGGCTAGCTGAAAACGGCTTTGGCGCTGAAGTGGTTTCTGAATGTGGAGTTGGTGGCATGTGAAACCCGGCTGTGGAGCCTTCGTTTGTGTGGGATGCTCACCAAGTTGCATTTCAAGACGAGGCACTCAAACGGCATTAAGCATACTTTGCGAAATCTGAGTTTGCTTGAGAGCTGCCTGTCAGCCTGATGGTGTGTGAAGTCAGTGAGCCAAATGGAGTTGTGCTGCCACAAGAACCACTCGGCTGATTCTTCTTCAATATGCAATTCAGCAACATGCAGTGTTGCTTGATGGAATTAGCTCTTACAGCAACATTTGCGTCTAGCGCCTTTTTATTTAGGGCTAGCTGAAAACGGCTTTGGCGCTGAAGTGATTTCTGTATGTGGAGCTGGTGGCATGTGAAACTTGCCTGTGGAGCCTTCATTTGTGTGGGATGCTCAGCAAGCTGCATTTCAGGACAATGCACTCAAATGGCATTAAGCATAGTGTGTGAACTCGTAGTTTGCTTGAGAGCTGCCTGTCAGCCTGATGGTGTGTGAAGTCAGTGAGCCAAATGGATTTGTGCTGCCACAAGAAACACTCGGCTGATTCTTCTTCAATATGCAATTCAGCAACATGCAGTGTTGCTTGATTGAATTAGCTCTTAGAGCAACATTTGCGTCTAGCGCCTTTGTATTTAGGGCTAGCTGAAAACAGCTTTGGCCCTGAAGTGGTTTCTGAATGTGGAGTTGGTGGCATGTGAAACCCGGCTGTGGAGCCTTCGTTTGTGTGGGATGCTAACTAAGCTGCATTTCAGGACAATGCACTCAAACGGCATTAAGCATAGTGTGTGAACTCGTAGTTTGCTTGAGAGCTGCCTGTCAGCCTGATGGTGTGTGAAGTCAGTGAGCCAAATGGAGTTGTGCTGCCACAAGAACCACTCGGCTGATTCTTCTTCAATATGCAATTCAGCAACATGCAGTGTTGCTTGATGGAATTCGCTCTTACAGCAACATTTGCGTCTAGCGCCTTTGTATTTAGGGCTAGGTGAAAACGGCTTTGGCGCTGAAGTGGTTTCTGAATGTGGAGTTGTTGGCATGTGAAACCCGCCTGTGTAGGCTTCTTTTGTGTGGGATGCTCACCAAGATGCATTTCAGGACAATGCACTCAAACGGCATTAAGCATACTTTGCGAAATCTGAGTTTGCTTGAGAGCTGCCTGTCAGCCTGATGGTGTGTGTAGTCAGTGAGCCAAATGGAGTTGTGCTGCCATGAGAACCACCCGGCTGATTCTTCTTCAATATGCAATTCAGCAACATGCAGTGCTGCTTGATGGAATTTGGTCTTACAGCAACATTTGCATCTAGGGCCTTTGTGTTTAGGGCTAGCTGAAAACTGCTTTGGCGCTGAAGTGGTTTCTGAATGTGGAGTTGGTGGCATGTGAAACCCGCCTGTGTAGCCTTCGTTTGTGTGGGATGCTCACCAAGCTGCATTTCAGGACAATGCACTCAAAAGGCATTAAGCATAGTGTGCGAAATCTGAGTTTGCTTGAGAGCTGCCTGTCAGCCTGATGGTGTGTGAAGTCAGTGAGCCAAATGGAGTTGTGCTGCCACAAGAACCACTCGGCTGATTCTTCTTCAATATGCAATTCAGCAACATGCAGTGTTGCTTGATGGAATTAGCTCTTACAGCAACATTTGCGTCTAGCGCCTTTGAATTTAGGGCCAGCTTAAAACGGCTTTGGCGCTGAAGGGGTTTCTGAATGTGGAGTTGTTGGCACGTGAAACCCGGCTGTGGAGCCTTCGTTTGTGTGGGATGCTCAGCAAGCTGCATTTCAGGACAATGCACTCAAACGGCATTAAGCATAGTGTGTGAAATCTGAGTTTACTTGAGAGCTGCTGTCAGCCTGATGGTGTGTGAAGTCAGCGAGCCAAATGGAGTTGTGCTGCCACAAGAACCACTCGGCTGATTCTTCTTCAATATGCAATTCAGCAACATGCAGTGTTGCTTGATGGAATTAGCTCTTACAGCAACATTTGCGTCTAGCGCCTTTGTATTTAGGGCTAGCTGAAAACGGCTTTGGCGCTGAAGTGGTTTCTGAATGTGGAGTTGGTGGCATGTGAAACCCGCCTGTGGAGCCTTCGTTTGTGTGGGATGCTCACCAAGCTGCATTTCAGGACAATGCACTCAAACGGCATTAAGCATAGTGTGTGAACTCGTAGTTTGCTTGAGAGCTGCCTGTCAGCCTGATGGTGTGTGAAGTCAGTGAGCCAAATGGAGTTGTGCTGCCACAAGAACCACTCGGCTGGTTCTTCTTCAATATGCAATTTAGCAACATGCAGTGTTGCTTGATTGAATTAGCTCTTACAGCAACATTTGCGTCTAGTGCCTTTGTATTTAGGGCTAGCTGAAAACGGCTTTGGCGCTGAAGTGGTTTCTGAATGTGGAGTTGGTGGCATGTGAAAGCCGCCTGTGTAGCCTTCGTTTGTGTGGGATGCTCACCAAGCTGCATTTCAGGACAATGCACTGAAATGGCATTAAGCATACTTTGCGAAATCTGAGTTTGCTTGAGAGCTGCCTGTCAGCCTGATGGTGTGTGAAGTCAGTGAGCCAAATGGAGTTGTGCTGCCACAAGAACCATTTGGCTGATTCTTCTTCAATATGCAATTCAGCAACATGCAGTGTTGCTTGATGGAATTAGCTCTTACAGGAACATTTGCGTCTAGCGCCTTTGTATTTAGGGCTAGCTGAAAACGGCTTTGGCGCTGAAGTGGTTTCTGAATGTGGAGCTGCTGGCATGTGAAATTTGCCGGTGGAGCCTTCATTTGTGTGGGATGCTCACCAAGCTGCATTTCAGGACAATGCACTCAAACGGCATTAAGCATACTTTGCGAAATCTGAGTTTGCTTGAGAGCTGCCTGTCAGCCTGATGGTGTGTGAAGTCAGTGAGCCAAATGGAGTTGTGCTGCCACGAGAACCAGTCAGCTGATTCTTCTTCAATATGCAATTCAGCAACATGCATTGTTGCTTGATGGAATTAGCTCTTACAGCAACATTTGCGTCTAGCGCCTTTGAATTTAGGGCTAGCTTAAAACGGCTTTGGCGCTGAAGGGGTTTCTGAATGTGGAGTTGTTGGCACGTGAAACCCGGCTGTGGAGCCTTCATTTGTGTGGGATGCTCAGCAAGCTGCATTTCAGGACAATGCACTCAAACTGCATTAAGCATAGTGTGTGAAATCTGAGTTTACTTGAGAGCTGCTGTCAGCCTGATGGTGTGTGAAGTCAGCGAGCCAAATGGAGTTGTGCTGCTACAAGAACCACTCGGCTGATTCTTCTTCAATATGCAATTCAGCAACATGCAGTGTTGCTTGATGGAATTAGCTCATACAGCAACATTTGCGTCTAGCGCCTTTGTATTTAGGGCTAGCTGAAAACGGCTTTGGCGCTGAAGTGGTTTCTGAATGTGGAGTTGTTGGCATGTGAAACCCGCCTGTGGAGCCTTCGTTTGTGTGGGATGCTCACCAAGCTGCATTTCAGGACAATGCACTCAAACGGCATTAAGCATACTTTGCGAAATCTGAGTTTGCTTGAGAGCTGCCTGTCAGCCTGATGGTGTGTGAAGTCAGTGAGCCAAATGGAGTTGTGCTGCCACAAGAACCGCTCGGCTGATTCTTCTTCAATATGCAATTCAACAACATGTAGTGTTGCTTGACAGAATTAGCTCTTACAGCAACATTTGCGTCTAGCGCCTTTGCATTTAGGGCTAGCTGAAAACGGCTTTGGCGCTGAAGGGGTTTCTGAATGTGGAGTTGTTGGCATGTGAAACCCGGCTGTGTAGCCTTCGTTTGTGTGGGATGCTCACCAAGCTGCATTTCAGGACAATGCACTCAAATGGCATTAAGCATAGTGTGTGAACTCGTAGTTTGCTTGAGAGCTGCCTGTCAGCCTGATGGTGTGTGAAGTCAGTGAGCCAAATGGAGTTGTGCTGCCACAGAACCACTCGGCTGATTCTTCTTCAATATGCAATTCAGCAACATGCAGTGTTGCTTGATGGAATTAGCTCTTACAGCAACATTTGCGTCTAGCGCCTTTGAATTTAGGGCTAGCTTAAAACGGCTTTGGCGCTGAAGGGGTTTCTGAATGTGGAGTTGTTGGCACGTGAAACCCGGCTGTGGAGCCTTCGTTTGTGTGGGATGCTCAGCAAGCTGCATTTCAGGACAATGCACTCAAACGGCATTAAGCATAGTGTGTGAAATCTGAGTTTACTTGAGAGCTGCTGTCAGCCTGATGGTGTGTGAAGTCAGCGAGCCAAATGGAGTTGTGCTGCTACAAGAACCACTCGGCTGATTCTTCTTCAATATGCAATTCAGCAACATGCAGTGTTGCTTGATGGAATTAGCTCTTACAGCAACATTTGCGTCTAGCGCCTTTGTATTTAGGGCTAGGTGAAAACGGCTTTGGCGCTGAAGTGGTTTCTGAATGTGGAGTTGGTGGCATGTGAAACCCGCCTGTGGAGCCTTCGTTTGTGTGGGATGCTCACCAAGCTGCATTTCAGGACAATGCACTCAAACGGCATTAAGCATAGTGTGTGAACTCGTAGTTTGCTTGAGAGCTGCCTGTCAGCCTGATGGTGTGTGAAGTCAGTGAGCCAAATGGAGTTGTGCTGCCACAAGAACCACTCGGCTGATTCTTCTTCAATATGCAATTCAGCAACATGCAGTGTTGCTTGATGGAATTAGCTCTTACAGCAACATTTGCGTCTAGTGCCTTTGTATTTAGGGCTAGCTGAAAACGGCTTTGGCGCTGAAGTGGTTTCTGAATGTGGAGTTGGTGGCATGTGAAAGCCGCCTGTGTAGCCTTCGTTTGTGTGGGATGCTCACCAAGATGCATTTGAGGACAATGCACTCAAACGGCATTAAGCATACTTTGCGAAATCTGAGTTTGCTTGAGAGCTGCCTGTCAGCCTGATGGTGTGTGAAGTCAGTGAGCCAAATGGAGTTGTGCTGCCACAAGAACCACTGGGCTGATTGTTCTTCAATATGCAATTCAGCAACATGCAGTGTTGCTTGATTGAATTAGCTCTTACAGCAACATTTGTGTCTAGCGCCTTTGTATTTACGGCTAGCTGAAAACGGCTTTGGCGCTGAAGTGGTTTCTGAATGTGGAGCTGCTGGCATGTGAAACTTGCCTGTGGAGCCTTCATTTGTGTGGGATGCTCAGCAAGCTGCATTTCAGGACAATGCACTCAAATGGCATTAAGCATAGTGTGTGAACTCGTAGTTTGCTTGAGAGCTGCCTGTCAGCCTGATGGTGTGTGAAGTCAGTGAGCCAAATGGATTTGTGCTGCCACAAGAAACACTCGGCTGATTCTTCTTCAATATGCAATTCAGCAACATGCAGTGTTGCTTGATTGAATTAGCTCTTAGAGCATCATTTGCGTCTAGCGCCTTTGTATTTAGGGCTAGCTGAAAACAGCTTTGGCCCTGAAGTGGTTTCTGAATGTGGAGTTGTTGGCATGTTAAACCCGGCTGTGGAGCCTTCGTTTGTGTGGGATGCTAACTAAGCTGCATTTCAGGACAATGCACTCAAACGGCATTAAGCATAGTGTGTGAACTCGTAGTTTGCTTGAGAGCTGCCTGTCAGCCTGATGGTGTGTGAAGTCAGTGAGCCAAATGGAGTTGTGCTGCCACGAGAACCACACGGCTGATTCTTCTTCAATATGCAATTCAGCAACATGCAGTGTTGCTTGATGGAATTCGCTCTTACAGCAACATTTGCGTCTAGCGCCTTTGTATTTAGGGCTAGCTGAAAACGGCTTTGGCGCTGAAGTGGTTTCTGAATGTGGAGTTGGTGGCATGTGAAACCCGCCTGTGGAGCCTTCGTTTGTGTGGGATGCTCACCAAGCTGCATTTCAGGACAATGCGCTCAAACGGCATTAAGCATAGTGTGTGAACTCGTAGTTTGCTTGAGAGCTGCCTGTCAGCCTGATGGTGTGTGAAGTCAGTGAGCCAAATGGAGTTGTGCTGCCACGAGAACCACACGGCTGATTCTTCTTCAATATGCAATTCAGCAACATGCAGTGCTGCTTGATGGAATTTGGTCTTACAGCAACATTTGCATCTAGGGCCTTTGTGTTTAGGGCTAGCTGAAAACGGCTTTGGCGCTGAAGTGGTTTCTGAATGTGGAGTTGGTGGCATGTGAAACCCGCCTGTGTAGGCTTCTTTTGTGTGGGATGCTCACCAAGCTGCATTTCAGGACAATGCACTCAAAAGGCATTAAGCATAGTGTGCGAAATCTGAGTTTGCTTGAGAGCTGCCTGTCAGCCTGATGGTGTGTGAAGTCAGTGAGCCAAATGGAGTTGTGCTGCCACAAGAACCACTCGGCTGATTCTTCTTCAATATGCAATTCAGCAACATGCAGTGTTGCTTGATGGAATTAGCTCTTACAGCAACATTTGCGTCTAGCGCCTTTGAATTTAGGGCCAGCTTAAAACGGCTTTGGCGCTGAAGGGGTTTCTGAATGTGGAGTTGTTGGCACGTGAAACCCGGCTGTGGAGCCTTCGTTTGTGTGGGATGCTCAGCAAGCTGCATTTCAGGACAATGCACTCAAACGGCATTAAGCATAGTGTGTGAAATCTGAGTTTACTTGAGAGCTGCTGTCAGCCTGATGGTGTGTGAAGTCAGCGAGCCAAATGGAGTTGTGCTGCTACAAGAACCACTCGGCTGATTCTTCTTCAATATGCAATTCAGCAACATGCAGTGTTGCTTGATGGAATTAGCTCTTACAGCAACATTTGCGTCTAGCGCCTTTGTATTTAGGGCTAGCTGAAAACGGCTTTGGCGCTGAAGTGGTTTCTGAATGTGGAGTTGGTGGCATGTGAAACCCGGCTGTGGAGCCTTCGTTTGTGTGGGATGCTCACCAAGCTGCATTTCAGGACAATGCACTCAAACGGCATTAAGCATAGTGTGTGAACTCGTAGTTTGCTTGAGAGCTGCCTGTCAGCCTGATGGTGTGTGAAGTCAGTGAGCCAAATGGAGTTGTGCTGCCACAAGAACCACTCGGCTGGTTCTTCTTCAATATGCAATTTAGCAACATGCAGTGTTGCTTGATGGAATTAGCTCTTACAGCAACATTTGCGTCTAGTGCCTTTGTATTTAGGGCTAGCTGAAAACGGCTTTGGCGCTGAAGTGGTTTCTGAATGTGGAGTTGGTGGCATGTGAAAGCCGCCTGTGTAGCCTTCGTTTGTGTGGGATGCTCACCAAGCTGCATTTCAGGACAATGCACTCAAACGGCATTAAGCATACTTTGCGAAATCTGAGTTTGCTTGAGAGCTGCCTGTCAGCCTGATGGTGTGTGAAGTCAGTGAGCCAAATGGAGTTGTGCTGCCACAAGAACCACTCGGCTGATTCTTCTTCAATATGCAATTCAGCAACATGCAGTGTTGCTTGATGGAATTAGCTCTTACAGGAACATTTGCGTCTAGCGCCTTTGTATTTAGGGCTAGCTGAAAACGGCTTTGGCGCTGAAGTGGTTTCTGAATGTGGAGCTGCTGGCATGTGAAATTTGCCGGTGGAGCCTTCATTTGTGTGGGATGCTCACCAAGCTGCATTTCAGGACAATGCACTCAAACGGCATTAAGCATACTTTGCGAAATCTGAGTTTGCTTGAGAGCTGCCTGTCAGCCTGATGGTGTGTGAAGTCAGTGAGCCAAATGGAGTTGTGCTGCCACGAGAACCAGTCAGCTGATTCTTCTTCAATATGCAATTCAGCAACATGCAGTGTTGCTTGATGGAATTAGCTCTTACAGCAACATTTGCGTCTAGCGCCTTTGAATTTAGGGCTAGCTTAAAACGGCTTTGGCGCTGAAGGGGTTTCTGAATGTGGAGTTGTTGGCACGTGAAACCCGGCTGTGGAGCCTTCATTTGTGTGGGATGCTCAGCAAGCTGCATTTCAGGACAATGCACTCAAACGGCATTAAGCATAGTGTGTGAAATCTGAGTTTACTTGAGAGCTGCTGTCAGCCTGATGGTGTGTGAAGTCAGCGAGCCAAATGGAGTTGTGCTGCTACAAGAACCACTCGGCTGATTCTTCTTCAATATGCAATTCAGCAACATGCAGTGTTGCTTGATGGAATTAGCTCATACAGCAACATTTGCGTCTAGCGCCTTTGTATTTAGGGCTAGCTGAAAACGGCTTTGGCGCTGAAGTGGTTTCTGAATGTGGAGTTGTTGGCATGTGAAACCCGCCTGTGGAGCCTTCGTTTGTGTGGGATGCTCACCAAGATGCATTTCAGGACAATGCACTCAAACGGCATTAAGCATACTTTGCGAAATCTGAGTTTGCTTGAGAGCTGCCTGTCAGCCTGATGGTGTGTGAAGTCAGTGAGCCAAATGGAGTTGTGCTGCCACAAGAACCACTCGGCTGATTCTTCTTCAATATGCAATTCAGCAACATGCAGTGTTGCTTGATGGAATTAGCTCTTACAGCAACATTTGCATCTAGTGCCTTTGTATTTAGGGCTAGCTGAAAACGGCTTTGGCGCTGAAGTGGTTTCTGAATGTGGAGTTGGTGGCATGTGAAAGCCGCCTGTGTAGCCTTCGTTTGTGTGGGATGCTCACCAAGCTGCATTTCAGGACAATGCACTCAAACGGCATTAAGCATACTTTGCGAAATCTGAGTTTGCTTGAGAGCTGCCTGTCAGCCTGATGGTGTGTGAAGTCAGTGAGCCAAATGGAGTTGTGCTGCCACAAGAACCGCTCGGCTGATTCTTCTTCAATATGCAATTCAACAACATGTAGTGTTGCTTGACAGAATTAGCTCTTACAGCAACATTTGCGTCTAGCGCCTTTGCATTTAGGGCTAGCTGAAAACGGCTTTGGCGCTGAAGGGGTTTCTGAATGTGGAGTTGTTGGCATGTGAAACCCGGCTGTGTAGCCTTCGTTTGTGTGGGATGCTCACCAAGCTGCATTTCAGGACAATGCACTCAAACGGCATTAAGCATAGTGTGTGAACTCGTAGTTTGCTTGAGAGCTGCCTGTCAGCCTGATGGTGTGTGAAGTCAGTGAGCCAAATGGAGTTGTGCTGCCACAGAACCACTCGGCTGATTCTTCTTCAATATGCAATTCAGCAACATGCAGTGTTGCTTGATGGAATTAGCTCTTACAGCAACATTTGCGTCTAGCGCCTTTGAATTTAGGGCTAGCTTAAAACGGCTTTGGCGCTGAAGGGGTTTCTGAATGTGGAGTTGTTGGCACGTGAAACCCGGCTGTGGAGCCTTCGTTTGTGTGGGATGCTCAGCAAGCTGCATTTCAGGACAATGCACTCAAACGGCATTAAGCATAGTGTGTGAAATCTGAGTTTACTTGAGAGCTGCTGTCAGCCTGATGGTGTGTGAAGTCAGCGAGCCAAATGGAGTTGTGCTGCTACAAGAACCACTCGGCTGATTCTTCTTCAATATGCAATTCAGCAACATGCTGTGTTGCTTGATGGAATTAGCTCTTACAGCAACATTTGCGTCTAGCGCCTTTGTATTTAGGGCTAGCTGAAAACGGCTTTGGCGCTGAAGTGGTTTCTGAATGTGGAGTTGGTGGCATGTGAAACCCGCCTGTGTAGGCTTCGTTTGTGTGGGATGCTCACCAAGCTGCATTTCAGGACAATGCACTCAAACGGCATTAAGCATAGTGTGTGAACTCGTAGTTTGCTTGAGAGCTGCCTGTCAGCCTGATGGTGTGTGAAGTCAGTGAGCCAAATGGAGTTGTGCTGCCACAAGAACCACTCGGCTGATTCTTCTTCAATATGCAATTCAGCAACATGCAGTGTTGCTTGATGGAATTAGCTCTTACAGCAACATTTGCGTCTAGTGCCTTTGTATTTAGGGCTAGCTGAAAACGGCTTTGGCGCTGAAGTGGTTTCTGAATGTGGAGTTGGTGGCATGTGAAAGCCGCCTGTGTAGCCTTCGTTTGTGTGGGATGCTCACCAAGATGCATTTGAGGACAATGCACTCAAACGGCATTAAGCATACTTTGCGAAATCTGAGTTTGCTTGAGAGCTGCCTGTCAGCCTGATGGTGTGTGAAGTCAGTGAGCCAAATGGAGTTGTGCTGCCACAAGAACCACTGGGCTGATTGTTCTTCAATATGCAATTCAGCAACATGCAGTGTTGCTTGATTGAATTAGCTCTTACAGCAACATTTGTGTCTAGCGCCTTTGTATTTAGGGCTAGCTGAAAACGGCTTTGGCGCTGAAGTGGTTTCTGAATGTGGAGCTGCTGGCATGTGAAATTTGCCGGTGGAGCCTTCATTTGTGTGGGATGCTCACCAAGCTGCATTTCAGGACAATGCACTCAAACGGCATTAAGTATACTTTGCGAAATCTGAGTTTGCTTGAGAGCTGCCTGTCAGCCTGATGGTGTGTGAAGTCAGTGAGCCAAATGGAGTTGTGCTGCCTCGAGAACCAGTCAGCTGATTCTTCTTCAATATGCAATTCAGCAACATGCAGTGTTGCTTGATGGAATTAGCTCTTACAGGAACATTTGTGTCTAGCGCCTTTGTATTTAGGGCTAGCTGAAAACGGCTTTGGCACTGAAGTAGTTTCTGAATGTGGAGTTGTTGGTATGTGAAACCCGCCTGTGTAGCCTTCGTTTGTGTGGGATGCTCACCAAGCTGCATTTCAGGACAATGCACTCAAAAGGCATTAAGCATACTGTGCGAAGTCTGAGTTTGCTTGAGAGCTGCCTGTCAGCCTGATGGTGTGTGAAGTCAGTGAGCCAAATGGAGTTGTGCTGCCACAGAACCACTCGGCTGATTCTTCTTCAATATGCAATTCAGCAACATGCAGTGTTGCTTGATGGAATTAGCTCTTACAGCAACATTTGCGTCTAGCGCCTTTGAATTTAGGGCTAGGTTAAAACGGCTTTGGCGCTGAAGGGGTTTCTGAATGTGGAGTTGGTGGCACGTGAAACCCGGCTGTGGAGCCTTCATTTGTGTGGGATGCTCAGCAAGCTGCATTTCAGGACAATGCACTCAAACGGCATTAAGCATAGTGTGTGAACTCGTAGTTTGCTTGAGAGCTGCATGTCAGCCTGATGGTGTGTGAAGTCAGTGAGCCAAATGGAGTTGTGCTGCCACAAGAACCACTCGGCTGATTCTTCTTCAATATGCAATTCAGCAACATGCAGTGTTGCTTGATGGAATTAGCTCTTACAGCAACATTTGCGTCTAGTGCCTTTGTATTTAGGGCTAGCTGAAAACGGCTTTGGCGCTGAAGTGGTTTCTGAATGTGGAGTTGGTGGCATGTGAAAGCCGCCTGTGTAGCCTTCGTTTGTGTGGGATGCTCACCAAGCTGCATTTCAGGACAATGCACTCAAACGGCATTAAGCATACTTTGTGAAATCTGAGTTTGCTTGAGAGCTGCCTGTCAGCCTGATGGTGTGTGAAGTCAGTGAGCCAAATGGAGTTGTGCTGCCACAAGAACCGCTCGGCTGATTCTTCTTCAATATGCAATTCAACAACATGTAGTGTTGCTTGACAGAATTAGCTCTTACAGCAACATTTGCGTCTAGCGCCTTTCCATTTAGGGGTAGCTGAAAACGGCTTTGGCGCTGAAGTGGTTTCTGAATGTGGAGTTGGTGGCATGTGAATCCCGCCTGTGGAGCCTTCGTTTGTGTGGGATGCTCACCAAGCTGCATTTCAGGACAATGCACTCAAACGGCATTAAGCATACTTTGCGAAATCTGAGTTTGCTTGAGAGCTGCCTGTCAGCCTGATGGTGTGTGAAGTCAGTGAGCCAAATGGAGTTGTGCTGCCACGAGAACCAGTCAGCTGATTCTTCTTCAATATGCAATTCAGCAACATGCAGTGTTGCTTGATGGAATTAGCTCTTACAGGAACATTTGCGTCTAGCGCCTTTGTATTTAGGGCTAGCTTAAAACGGCTTTGGCGCTGAAGTGGTTTCTGAATGTGGAGTTGTTGGCATGTGAAACCAGCCTGTGGAGCCTTCGTTTGTGTGGGATGCTCACCAAGCTGCATTTCAGGACAATGCACTCAAACGGCATTAAGCATAGTGTGTGAAATCTGAGTTTACTTGAGAGCTGCCTGTCAGCCTGATGGTGTGTGAAGTCAGCGAGCCCAATGGAGTTGTGCTGCCACAAGAACCACTCGGCTGATTCTTCTTCAATATGCAATTCAGCAACATGCAGTGTTGCTTGATGGAATTAGCTCATACAGCAACATTTGCGTCTAGCGCCTTTGTATTTAGGGCTAGCTGAAAACGGCTTTGGCGCTGAAATGGTTTCTGAATGTGGAGTTGGTGGCATGTGAAACCCGGCTGTGGAGCCTTCGTTTGTGTGGGATGCTAACTAAGCTGCATTTCAGGACAATGCACTCAAACGGCATTAAGCATAGTGTGTGAAATCTGAGTTTACTTGAGAGCTGCTGTCAGCCTGATGGTGTGTGAAGTCAGCGAGCCAAATGGAGTTGTGCTGCTACAAGAACCACTCGGCTGATTCTTCTTCAATATGCAATTCAGCAACATGCAGTGTTGCTTGATGGAATTAGCTCTTATAGCAACATTTGCGTCTAGCGCCTTTGTATTTAGGGCTAGCTGAAAACGGCTTTGGCGCTGAAGTGGTTTCTGAATGTGGAGTTGTTGGCATGTGAAACCCGCCTGTGGAGCCTTCGTTTGTGTGGGATGCTCACCAAGATGCATTTCAGGACAATGCACTCAAACGGCATTAAGCATACTTTGCGAAATCTGAGTTTGCTTGAGAGCTGCCTGTCAGCCTGATGGTGTGTGAAGTCAGTGAGCCAAATGGAGTTGTGCTGCCACAAGAACCACTCGGCTGATTCTTCTTCAATATGCAATTCAGCAACATGCAGTGTTGCTTGATGGAATTAGCTCTTACAGCAACATTTGCATCTAGTGCCTTTGTATTTAGGGCTAGCTGAAAACGGCTTTGGCGCTGAAGTGGTTTCTGAATGTGGAGTTGGTGGCATGTGAAACCCGGCTGTGTAGCCTTCGTTTGTGTGGGATGCTCACCAAGCTGCATTTCAGGACAATGCACTCAAACGGCATTAAGCATACTTTGCGAAATCTGAGTTTGCTTGAGAGCTGCCTGTCAGCCTGATGGTGTGTGAAGTCAGTGAGCCAAATGGAGTTGTGCTGCCACAAGAACCGCTCGGCTGATTCTTCTTCAATATGCAATTCAACAACATGTAGTGTTGCTTGACAGAATTAGCTCTTACAGCAACATTTGCGTCTAGCGCCTTTGTATTTAGGGCTAGCTGAAAACGGCTTTGGCGCTGAAGGGGTTTCTGAATGTGGAGTTGTTGGCATGTGAAACCCGGCTGTGTAGCCTTCGTTTGTGTGGGATGCTCACCAAGCTGCATTTCAGGACAATGCACTCAAACGGCATTAAGCATAGTGTGTGAACTCGTAGTTTGCTTGAGAGCTGCCTGTCAGCATGATGGTGTGTGAAGTCAGTGAGCCAAATGGAGTTGTGCTGCCACAGAACCACTCGGCTGATTCTTCTTCAATATGCAATTCAGCAACATGCAGTGTTGCTTGATGGAATTAGCTCTTACAGCAACATTTGCGTCTAGCGCCTTTGAATTTAGGGCTAGCTTAAAACGGCTTTGGCGCTGAAGGGGTTTCTGAATGTGGAGTTGTTGGCACGTGAAACCCGGCTGTGGAGCCTTCGTTTGTGTGGGATGCTCAGCAAGCTGCATTTCAGGACAATGCACTCAAACGGCATTAAGCATAGTGTGTGAAATCTGAGTTTACTTGAGAGCTGCTGTCAGCCTGATGGTGTGTGAAGTCAGCGAGCCAAATGGAGTTGTGCTGCTACAAGAACCACTCGGCTGATTCTTCTTCAATATGCAATTCAGCAACATGCTGTGTTGCTTGATGGAATTAGCTCTTACAGCAACATTTGCGTCTAGCGCCTTTGTATTTAGGGCTAGCTGAAAACGGCTTTGGCGCTGAAGTGGTTTCTGAATGTGGAGTTGGTGGCATGTGAAACCCGCCTGTGGAGCCTTCGTTTGTGTGGGATGCTCACCAAGCTGCATTTCAGGACAATGCACTCAAACGGCATTAAGCATAGTGTGTGAACTCGTAGTTTGCTTGAGAGCTGCCTGTCAGCCTGATGGTGTGTGAAGTCAGTGAGCCAAATGGAGTTGTGCTGCCACAAGAACCACTCGGCTGATTCTTCTTCAATATGCAATTCAGCAACATGCAGTGTTGCTTGATGGAATTAGCTCTTACAGCAACATTTGCGTCTAGTGCCTTTGTATTTAGGGCTAGCTGAAAACGGCTTTGGCGCTGAAGTGGTTTCTGAATGTGGAGTTGGTGGCATGTGAAAGCCGCCTGTGTAGCCTTCGTTTGTGTGGGATGCTCACCAAGATGCATTTGAGGACAATGCACTCAAACGGCATTAAGCATACTTTGCGAAATCTGAGTTTGCTTGAGAGCTGCCTGTCAGCCTGATGGTGTGTGAAGTCAGTGAGCCAAATGGAGTTGTGCTGCCACAAGAACCACTGGGCTGATTGTTCTTCAATATGCAATTCAGCAACATGCAGTGTTGCTTGATTGAATTAGCTCTTACAGCAACATTTGTGTCTAGCGCCTTTGTATTTAGGGCTAGCTGAAAACGGCTTTGGCGCTGAAGTGGTTTCTGAATGTGGAGCTGCTGGCATGTGAAATTTGCCGGTGGAGCCTTCATTTGTGTGGGATGCTCACCAAGCTGCATTTCAGGACAATGCACTCAAACGGCATTAAGTATACTTTGCGAAATCTGAGTTTGCTTGAGAGCTGCCTGTCAGCCTGATGGTGTGTGAAGTCAGTGAGCCAAATGGAGTTGTGCTGACTCGAGAACCAGTCAGCTGATTCTTCTTCAATATGCAATTCAGCAACATGCAGTGTTGCTTGATGGAATTAGCTCTTACAGGAACATTTGTGTCTAGCGCCTTTGTATTTAGGGCTAGCTGAAAACGGCTTTGGCACTGAAGTAGTTTCTGAATGTGGAGTTGTTGGTATGTGAAACCCGCCTGTGTAGCCTTCGTTTGTGTGGGATGCTCACCAAGCTGCATTTCAGGACAATGCACTCAAAAGGCATTAAGCATACTGTGCGAAGTCTGAGTTTGCTTGAGAGCTGCCTGTCAGCCTGATGGTGTGTGAAGTCAGTGAGCCAAATGGAGTTGTGCTGCCACAGAACCACTCGGCTGATTCTTCTTCAATATGCAATTCAGCAACATGCAGTGTTGCTTGATGGAATTAGCTCTTACAGCAACATTTGCGTCTAGCGCCTTTGAATTTAGGGCTAGGTTAAAACGGCTTTGGCGCTGAAGGGGTTTCTGAATGTGGAGTTGGTGGCACGTGAAACCCGGCTGTGGAGCCTTCATTTGTGTGGGATGCTCAGCAAGCTGCATTTCAGGACAATGCACTCAAACGGCATTAAGCATAGTGTGTGAACTCGTAGTTTGCTTGAGAGCTGCATGTCAGCCTGATGGTGTGTGAAGTCAGTGAGCCAAATGGAGTTGTGCTGCCACAAGAACCACTCGGCTGATTCTTCTTCAATATGCAATTCAGCAACATGCAGTGTTGCTTGATGGAATTAGCTCTTACAGCAACATTTGCGTCTAGTGCCTTTGTATTTAGGGCTAGCTGAAAACGTCTTTGGCGCTGAAGTGGTTTCTGAATGTGGAGTTGGTGGCATGTGAAAGCCGCCTGTGTAGCCTTCGTTTGTGTGGGATGCTCACCAAGCTGCATTTCAGGACAATGCACTCAAACGGCATTAAGCATAGTGTGTGAAATCTGAGTTTGCTTGAGAGCTGCCTGTCAGCCTGATGGTGTGTGAAGTCAGTGAGCCAAATGGAGTTGTGCTGCCACAAGAACCGCTCGGCTGATTCTTCTTCAATATGCAATTCAACAACATGTAGTGTTGCTTGACAGAATTAGCTCTTACAGCAACATTTGCGTCTAGCGCCTTTCCATTTAGGGGTAGCTGAAAACGGCTTTGGCGCTGAAGTGGTTTCTGAATGTGGAGCTGCTGGCATGTGAAATTTGCCGGTGGAGCCTTCATTTGTGTGGGATGCTCACCAAGCTGCATTTCAGGACAATGCACTCAAACGGCATTAAGCATACTTTGCGAAATCTGAGTTTGCTTGAGAGCTGCCTGTCAGCCTGATGTTGTGTGAAGTCAGTGAGCCAAATGGAGTTGTGCTGCCACGAGAACCAGTCAGCTGATTCTTCTTCAATATGCAATTCAGCAACATGCAGTGTTGCTTGATGGAATTAGCTCTTACAGGAACATTTGCGTCTAGCGCCTTTGTATTTAGGGCTAGCTTAAAACGGCTTTGGCGCTGAAGGGGTTTCTGAATGTGGAGTTGTTGGCATGTGAAACCAGCCTGTGGAGCCTTCGTTTGTGTGGGATGCTCACCAAGCTGCATTTCAGGACAATGCACTCAAACGGCATTAAGCATAGTGTGTGAAATCTGAGTTTACTTGAGAGCTGCCTGTCAGCCTGATGGTGTGTGAAGTCAGCGAGCCAAATGGAGTTGTGCTGCCACAAGAACCACTCGGCTGATTCTTCTTCAATATGCAATTCAGCAACATGCAGTGTTGCTTGATGGAATTAGCTCATACAGCAACATTTGCGTCTAGCGCCTTTGTATTTAGGGCTAGCTGAAAACGGCTTTGGCGCTGAAGTGGTTTCTGAATGTGGAGTTGGTGGCATGTGAAACCCGGCTGTGGAGCCTTCGTTTGTGTGGGATGCTAACTAAGCTGCATTTCAGGACAATGCACTCAAACGGCATTAAGCATAGTGTGTGAACTCGTAGTTTGCTTGAGAGCTGCCTGTCAGCCTGCTGTTGTGTGAAGTCAGTGAGCCAAATGGAGTTGTGCTGCCACAAGAACCACTCGGCTGATTCTTCTTCAATATGCAATTCAGCAACATGCAGTGTTGCTTGATGGAATTAGCTCTTACAGCAACATTTGCGTCTAGCGCCTTTGTATTTAGGGCTAGCTGAAAACGGCTTTGGCGCTGAAGTGGTTTCTGAATGTGGAGCTGCTGGCATGTGAAATTTGCCGGTGGAGCCTTCATTTGTGTGGGATGCTCACCAAGCTGCATTTCAGGACAATGCACTCAAACGGCATTAAGCATACTTTGCGAAATCTGAGTTTGCTTGAGAGCTGCCTGTCAGCCTGATGGTGTGTGAAGTCAGTGAGCCAAATGGAGTTGTGCTGCCACAAGAACCAGTCAGCTGATTCTTCTTCAATATGCAATTCAGCAACATGCAGTGTTGCTTGATGGAATTAGCTCTTACAGGAACATTTGCGTCTAGCGCCTTTGTATTTAGGGCTAGGTGAAAACGGCTTTGGCACTGAAGTAGTTTCTGAATGTGGAGTTGTTGGTATGTGAAACCCGGCTGTGGAGCCTTCGTTTGTGTGGGATGCTCACCAAGCTGCATTTCAGGACAATGCACTCAAAAGGCATTAAGCATACTGTGCGAAATCTGAGTTTGCTTGAGAGCTGCCTGTCAGCCTGATGGTGTGTGAAGTCAGTGAGCCAAATGGAGTTGTGCTGCTACAAGAACCGTTCGGCTGATTCTTCTTCAATATGCAATTCAGCAACATGCAGTGTTGCTTGATGGAATTAGCTCTTACAGCAACATTTGCGTCTAGCGCCTTTGTATTTAGGGCTAGCTGAAAACGGCTTTGGCGCTGAAGTGGTTTCTGAATGTGGAGTTGTTGGCATGTGAAACCCGGCTGTGGAGCCTTCGTTTGTGTGGGATGCTAACTAAGCTGCATTTCAGGACAATGCACTCAAACGGCATTAAGCATAGTGTGTGAACTCGTAGTTTGCTTGAGAGCTGCCTGTCAGCCTGCTGTTGTGTGAAGTCAGTGAGCCAAATGGAGTTGTGTTGCCACAAGAACCACTCGGCTGATTCTTCTTCAATATGCAATTCAGCAACATGCAGTGTTGCTTGATGGAATTAGCTCTTACAGCAACATTTGTGTCTAGCGCCTTTGTATTTAGGGCTAGCTGAAAACGGCTTTGGCGCTGAAGTGGTTTCTGAATGTGGAGTTGGTGGCATGTGAAACCCGCCTGTGTAGCCTTCGTTTGTGTGGGATGCTCACCAAGCTGCATTTCAGGACAATGCACTCAAACGGCATTAACAATATTTGCGAAATCTGAGTTTGCTTGAGAGCTGCCTGTCAGCCTGATGGTGTGTGAAGTCAGTGAGCCAAATGGAGTTGTGCTGCCACAAGAACCACTCGGCTGATTCTTCTTCAATACGCAATTCAGCAACATGCAGTGTTGCTTGATTGAATTAGCTCTTACAGCAACATTTGTGTCTAGCGCCTTAGTATTTAGGGCTAGCTGAAAACGGCTTTGGCGCTGAAGTGGTTTCTGAATGTGGAGCTGCTGGCATGTGAAATTTGCCTGTGGAGCCTTCATTTGTGTGGGATGCTCACCAAGCTGCATTTCAGGACAATGCGCTCAAACGGCATTAAGCATACTTTGCGAAATCTGAGTTTGCTTGAGAGCTGCCTGTCAGCCTGCTGGTGTGTGAAGTCAGTGAGCCAAATGGGGTTGTGCTGCCACAAGAACCACTCGGCTGATTCTTCTTCAATATGCAATTCAACAACATGCAGTGTTGCTTGATGGAATTAGCTCTTACAGGAACATTTGCGTCTAGCGCCTTTGTATTTAGGGCTAGCTGAAAACGGCTTTGGTGCTGAAGTGGTTTCTGAATGTGGAGTTGGTGGCATGTGAAACCCGCCTGTGGAGCCTTCGTTTGTGTGGGATGCTCACCAAGCTGCATTTCAGGACAATGCACTCAAACGGCATTAAGCATACTTTGCAAAATCTGAGTTTGCTTGAGAGCTAGCTGCCTGTCAGCCTGATGGTGTGTGAAGTCAGTGAGCCAAATGGAGTTGTGCTGCCACAAGAACCACCCGGCTAATCTTTCTTCAATATGCAATTCAGCAACATACTGTGTTGCTTGATGGAATTAGCCCTTACAGGAACATTTGCGTCTAGCGCCTTTGTATTTAGGGCTAGCTGAAAACGGCTTTGGCGCTGAAGTGGTTTCTGAATGTGGAGTTGGAGCTGCTGGCATGTGAAATTTGCCTGTGGAGCCTTCATTTGTGTGGGATGCTCACCAAGCTGCATTTCAAGACAATGCACTCAAACGGCATTAAGCATAGTGTGTGAACTCGTAGTTTGCTTGAGACCTGCCTGTCAGCCTGATGGTGTGTGAAGTCAGTGAGCCAAATGGGGTTGTGCTGCCATGAGAACCATTCGGCTGATTCTTCTTCAATATGCAATTCAGCAACATTCACTGTTGCTTGACGGAATTAGCTCTTACAGCAACATTTGCGTCTAGTGCCTTTGTATTTAGGGCTAGCTGAAAACGGCTTTGGCGCTGAAGTGGTTTCTGAATGTGGAGTTGTTGGCATGTGAAACCCGGCTGTGGAGCCTTCGTTTGTGTGGGATGCTCACCAAGCTGCATTTCAGGACAATGCACTCAAACGGCATTAAGCATACTTTGCGAAATCTGAGTTTGCTTGAGAGCTGCCTGTCAGCCTGATGGTGTGTGAAGTCAGTGAGCCAAATGGAGTTGTGCTGCCACAAGAACCACTCGGCTGATTCTTCTTCAATACGCAATTCAGCAACATGCAGTGTTGCTTGATGGAATTAGCTCTTACAGCAACATTTGTGTCTAGCGCCTTAGTATTTAGGGCTAGCTGAAAACAGCTTTGGCGCTGAAGTGGTTTCTGAATGTGGAGCTGCTGGCATGTGAAATTTGCCAGTGGAGCCTTCATTTGTGTGGGATGCTCACCAAGCTGCATTTCAGGACAATGCGCTCAAACGGCATTAAGCATACTTTGCGAAATCTGAGTTTGCTTGAGAGCTGCCTGTCAGCCTGCTGGTGTGTGAAGTCAGTGAGCCAAATGGGGTTGTGCTGCCACAAGAACCACTCGGCTGATTCTTCTTCAATATGCAATTCAACAACATGCAGTGTTGCTTGACGGAATTAGCTCTTACAGCAACATTTGCGTCTAGCGCCTTTGTATTTAGGGCTAGCTGAAAACGGCTTTGGCGCTGAAGTGGTTTCTGAATGTGGAGTTGGTGGCATGTGAAACCCGCCTGTGGAGCCTTCGTTTGTGTGGGATGCTCACCAAGCTGCATTTCAGGACAATGCACTCAAACGTCATTAAGCATAGTGTGTGAACTCGTAGTTTGCTTGAGACCTGCCTGTCAGCCTGATGGTGTGTGAAGTCAGTGAGCCAAATGGGGTTGTGCTGCCATGAGAACCATTCGGCTGATTCTTGTTCAATATGCAATTCAGCAACATGCAGTGTTGCTTGACGGAATTAGCTCTTACAGCAACATTTGCGTCTAGCGCCTTTGTATTTAGGGCTAGCTGAAAACGGCTTTGGCGCTGAAGTGGTTTCTGAATGTGGAGTTGTTGGCATGTGAAACCCGCCTGTGGAGCCTTCGTTTGTGTGGGATGCTCACCAAGCTGCATTTCAGGACAATGCACTCAAACGGCATTAAGCATAGTGTGTGAACTCGTAGTTTGCTTGAGAGCTGCCTGTCAGCCTGATGGTGTGTGAAGTCAGTGAGCCAAATGGAGTTGTGCTGCCACAAGAACCACCCGGCTGATTCTTTTTCAATATGCAATTCAGCAACATTCAGTGTTGCTTGATGGAATTAGCTCTTACAGCAACATTTGCGTCTAGCGCCTTTGTATTTAGGGCTAGCTGAAAACAGCTTTGGCGCTGAAGTGGTTTCTGAATGTGGAGTTGGTGGCATGTGAAACCCGGCTGTGTAGCCTTCGTTTGTGTGGGATGCTCACCAAGCTGCATTTCAGGACAATGCACATAAACGGCATTAAGCATACTTTGCGAAATCTGAGTTTGCTTGAGAGCTGCCTGTCAGCCTGATGGTGTTTGAAGTCAGTGAGCCAAATGGAGTTGTGCTGCCACAAGAACCACCCGGCTAATTCTTCTTCAATATGCAATTCAGCAACATACTGTGTTGCTTGATGGAATTAGCCCTTACAGGGACATTTGCGTCTAGCGCCTTTGTATTTAGGGCTAGCTGAAAACGGCTTTGGCGCTGCAGGGGTTTCTGAATGTGGAGTTGGAGCTGCTGGCATGTGAAATTTGCCTGTGGAGCCTTCATTTGTGTGGGATGCTCACCAAGCTGCATTTCAGGACAATGCACTCAAACGGCATTAAGCATACTTTGCGAAATCTGAGTTTGCTTGAGAGCTGCCGGTCAGCCTGATGGTGTGTGAAGTCAGTGAGCCAAATGGAGTTGTGCTGCCACAAGAACCACCCGGCTGATTCTTCTTCAATATGCAATTCAGCAACATACTGTGTTGCTTGATGGAATTAGCCCTTACAGGAACATTTGCGTCTAGCGCCTTTGTATTTAGGGCTAGCTGAAAACGGCTTTGGCGCTGAAGTGGTTTCTGAATGTGGAGTTGGAGCTGCTGGCATGTGAAATTTGCCTGTGGAGCCTTCGTTTGTGTGGGATGCTCAACAAGCTGCATTTCAGGACAATGCACTCAAACGGCATTAAGCATAGTGTGTGAACTCGTAGTTTGCTTGAGACCTGCCTGTCAGCCTGATGGTGTGTGAAGTCAGTGAGCCAAATGGGGTTGTGCTGCCATGAGAACCATTCGGCTGATTCTTCTTCAATATGCAATTCAGCAACATGCAGTGTTGCTTGATGGAATTAGCTCTTACAGCAACATTTGCGTCTAGTGCCTTTGTATTTAGGGCTAGCTGAAAACGGCTTTGGCGCTGAAGTGGTTTCTGAATGTGGAGTTGTTGGCCTGTGAAACCCGGCTGTGGAGCCTTCGTTTGTGTGGGATGCTCACCAAGCTGCATTTCAGGACAATGCACTCAAACGGCATTAAGCATACTTTGCGAAATCTGAGTTTGCTTGAGAGCTGCCTGTCAGCCTGATGGTGTGTGAAGTCAGCGAGCCAAATGGAGTTGTGCTGCCACAAGAACCACTCGGCTGATTCTTCTTCAATATGCAATTCAGTAACATGCAGTGTTGCTTGATGGAATTAGCTCTTACAGCAACATTTGTGTCTAGCGCCTTTGTATTTAGGGCTAGCTGAAAACGGCTTTGGCGCTGAAGTGGTTTCTGAATGTGGAGTTGGTGGCATGTGAAACCCGCCTGTGTAGCCTTCGTTTGTGTGGGATGCTCACCAAGCTGCATTTCAGGACAATGCACTCAAACGGCATTAACAATATTTGCGAAATCTGAGTTTGCTTGAGAGCTGCCTGTCAGCCTGATGGTGTGTGAAGTCAGTGAGCCAAATGGAGTTGTGCTGCCACAAGAACCACTCGGCTGATTCTTCTTCAATACGCAATTCAGCAACATGCAGTGTTGCTTGATTGAATTAGCTCTTACAGCAACATTTGTGTCTAGCGCCTTAGTATTTAGGGCTAGCTGAAAACGGCTTTGGCGCTGAAGTGGTTTCTGAATGTGGAGCTGCTGGCATGTGAAATTTGCCTGTGGAGCCTTCATTTGTGTGGGATGCTCACCAAGCTGCATTTCAGGACAATGCGCTCAAACGGCATTAAGCATACTTTGCGAAATCTGAGTTTGCTTGAGAGCTGCCTGTCAGCCTGCTGGTGTGTGAAGTCAGTGAGCCAAATGGGGTTGTGCTGCCACAAGAACCACTCGGCTGATTCTTCTTCAATATGCAATTCAACAACATGCAGTGTTGCTTGATGGAATTAGCTCTTACAGGAACATTTGCGTCTAGCGCCTTTGTATTTAGGGCTAGCTGAAAACGGCTTTGGTGCTGAAGTGGTTTCTGAATGTGGAGTTGGTGGCATGTGAAACCCGCCTGTGGAGCCTTCGTTTGTGTGGGATGCTCACCAAGCTGCATTTCAGGACAATGCACTCAAACGGCATTAAGCATACTTTGCAAAATCTGAGTTTGCTTGAGAGCTAGCTGCCTGTCAGCCTGATGGTGTGTGAAGTCAGTGAGCCAAATGGAGTTGTGCTGCCACAAGAACCACCCGGCTAATCTTTCTTCAATATGCAATTCAGCAACATACTGTGTTGCTTGATGGAATTAGCCCTTACAGGAACATTTGCGTCTAGCGCCTTTGTATTTAGGGCTAGCTGAAAACGGCTTTGGCGCTGAAGTGGTTTCTGAATGTGGAGTTGGAGCTGCTGGCATGTGAAATTTGCCTGTGGAGCCTTCATTTGTGTGGGATGCTCACCAAGCTGCATTTCAAGACAATGCACTCAAACGGCATTAAGCATAGTGTGTGAACTCGTAGTTTGCTTGAGACCTGCCTGTCAGCCTGATGGTGTGTGAAGTCAGTGAGCCAAATGGGGTTGTGCTGCCATGAGAACCATTCGGCTGATTCTTCTTCAATATGCAATTCAGCAACATTCACTGTTGCTTGACGGAATTAGCTCTTACAGCAACATTTGCGTCTAGTGCCTTTGTATTTAGGGCTAGCTGAAAACGGCTTTGGCGCTGAAGTGGTTTCTGAATGTGGAGTTTTTGGCATGTGAAACCCGGCTGTGGAGCCTTCGTTTGTGTGGGATGCTCACCAAGCTGCATTTCAGGACAATGCACTCAAACGGCATTAAGCATACTTTGCGAAATCTGAGTTTGCTTGAGAGCTGCCTGTCAGCCTGATGGTGTGTGAAGTCAGTGAGCCAAATGGAGTTGTGCTGCCACAAGAACCACTCGGCTGATTCTTCTTCAATACGCAATTCAGCAACATGCAGTGTTGCTTGATGGAATTAGCTCTTACAGCAACATTTGTGTCTAGCGCCTTAGTATTTAGGGCTAGCTGAAAACAGCTTTGGCGCTGAAGTGGTTTCTGAATGTGGAGCTGCTGGCATGTGAAATTTGCCAGTGGAGCCTTCATTTGTGTGGGATGCTCACCAAGCTGCATTTCAGGACAATGCGCTCAAACGGCATTAAGCATACTTTGCGAAATCTGAGTTTGCTTGAGAGCTGCCTGTCAGCCTGCTGGTGTGTGAAGTCAGTGAGCCAAATGGGGTTGTGCTGCCACAAGAACCACTCGGCTGATTCTTCTTCAATATGCAATTCAACAACATGCAGTGTTGCTTGACGGAATTAGCTCTTACAGCAACATTTGCGTCTAGCGCCTTTGTATTTAGGGCTAGCTGAAAACGGCTTTGGCGCTGAAGTGGTTTCTGAATGTGGAGTTGGTGGCATGTGAAACCCGCCTGTGGAGCCTTCGTTTGTGTGGGATGCTCACCAAGCTGCATTTCAGGACAATGCACTCAAACGTCATTAAGCATAGTGTGTGAACTCGTAGTTTGCTTGAGACCTGCCTGTCAGCCTGATGGTGTGTGAAGTCAGTGAGCCAAATGGGGTTGTGCTGCCATGAGAACCATTCGGCTGATTCTTGTTCAATATGCAATTCAGCAACATGCAGTGTTGCTTGACGGAATTAGCTCTTACAGCAACATTTGCGTCTAGCGCCTTTGTATTTAGGGCTAGCTGAAAACGGCTTTGGCGCTGAAGTGGTTTCTGAATGTGGAGTTGTTGGCATGTGAAACCCGCCTGTGGAGCCTTCGTTTGTGTGGGATGCTCACCAAGCTGCATTTCAGGACAATGCACTCAAACGGCATTAAGCATAGTGTGTGAACTCGTAGTTTGCTTGAGAGCTGCCTGTCAGCCTGATGGTGTGTGAAGTCAGTGAGCCAAATGGAGTTGTGCTGCCACAAGAACCACCCGGCTGATTCTTTTTCAATATGCAATTCAGCAACATGCAGTGTTGCTTGATGGAATTAGCTCTTACAGCAACATTTGCGTCTAGCGCCTTTGTATTTAGGGCTAGCTGAAAACAGCTTTGGCGCTGAAGTGGTTTCTGAATGTGGAGTTGGTGGCATGTGAAACCCGGCTGTGTAGCCTTCGTTTGTGTGGGATGCTCACCAAGCTGCATTTCAGGACAATGCACATAAACGGCATTAAGCATACTTTGCGAAATCTGAGTTTGCTTGAGAGCTGCCTGTCAGCCTGATGGTGTTTGAAGTCAGTGAGCCAAATGGAGTTGTGCTGCCACAAGAACCACCCGGCTAATTCTTCTTCAATATGCAATTCAGCAACATACTGTGTTGCTTGATGGAATTAGCCCTTACAGGGACATTTGCGTCTAGCGCCTTTGTATTTAGGGCTAGCTGAAAACGGCTTTGGCGCTGCAGGGGTTTCTGAATGTGGAGTTGGAGCTGCTGGCATGTGAAATTTGCCTGTGGAGCCTTCATTTGTGTGGGATGCTCACCAAGCTGCATTTCAGGACAATGCACTCAAACGGCATTAAGCATACTTTGCGAAATCTGAGTTTGCTTGAGAGCTGCCGGTCAGCCTGATGGTGTGTGAAGTCAGTGAGCCAAATGGAGTTGTGCTGCCACAAGAACCACCCGGCTGATTCTTCTTCAATATGCAATTCAGCAACATACTGTGTTGCTTGATGGAATTAGCCCTTACAGGAACATTTGCGTCTAGCGCCTTTGTATTTAGGGCTAGCTGAAAACGGCTTTGGCGCTGAAGTGGTTTCTGAATGTGGAGTTGGAGCTGCTGGCATGTGAAATTTGCCTGTGGAGCCTTCGTTTGTGTGGGATGCTCAACAAGCTGCATTTCAGGACAATGCACTCAAACGGCATTAAGCATAGTGTGTGAACTCGTAGTTTGCTTGAGACCTGCCTGTCAGCCTGATGGTGTGTGAAGTCAGTGAGCCAAATGGGGTTGTGCTGCCATGAGAACCATTCGGCTGATTCTTCTTCAATATGCAATTCAGCAACATGCAGTGTTGCTTGATGGAATTAGCTCTTACAGCAACATTTGCGTCTAGTGCCTTTGTATTTAGGGCTAGCTGAAAACGGCTTTGGCGCTGAAGTGGTTTCTGAATGTGGAGTTGTTGGCCTGTGAAACCCGGCTGTGGAGCCTTCGTTTGTGTGGGATGCTCACCAAGCTGCATTTCAGGACAATGCACTCAAACGGCATTAAGCATACTTTGCGAAATCTGAGTTTGCTTGAGAGCTGCCTGTCAGCCTGATGGTGTGTGAAGTCAGCGAGCCAAATGGAGTTGTGCTGCCACAAGAA
Source organism: Ochotona princeps (assembly GCF_030435755.1). Taxonomy (NCBI): domain Eukaryota; kingdom Metazoa; phylum Chordata; class Mammalia; order Lagomorpha; family Ochotonidae; genus Ochotona; species Ochotona princeps. The sequence continues at coordinate 2,930 of NW_026699765.1, read as the reverse complement.
CCACTCGGCTGATTCTTCTTCAATATGCAATTCAGTAACATGCAGTGTTGCTTGATGGAATTAGCTCTTACAGCAACATTTGCGTCTAGCGCCTTTGTATTTAGGGCTAGCTGAAAACGGCTTTGGCGCTAAAGTGGCCTCTGAATGTGGAGTTGTTGGCATGTGAAACCCGGCTGTGTAGGCTTCATTTGTGTTGGATGCTCACCAAGCTGCATTTCAGGACAATGCACTCAAACGGCATTAAGCATACTTTGCGAAATCTGAGTTTGCTTGAGAGCTGCCTGTCAGCCTGATGGTGTGTGAAGTCAGTGAGCCAAATGGAGTTGTGCTGCCACAAGAACCACTCGGCTGATTCTTCTTCAATATGCAATTCAGCAACATGCAGTGTTGCTTGATGGAATTAGCTCTTACAGCAACATTTGCGTCTAGCGCCTTTGTATTTAGGGCTAGCTGAAAACGGCTTTGGCGCTGAAGTGGTTTCTGTATGTGGAGTTGGTGGCATGTGAAACCCGGCTGTGTAGCCTTCGTTTGTGTGGGATGCTCACCAAGCTGCATTTCAGGACAATGCACTCAAACGGCATTAAGCATAGTGTGTGAAATCGTAGTTTGCTTGAGAGCTGCCTGTCAGCCTGCTGGTGTGTGAAGTCAGTGAGCCAAATGGAGTTGTGCTGCCACAAGAACCACTCGGCTGATTCTTCTTCAATATGCAATTCAGCAACATGCAGTGTTGCTTGATTGAATTCGCTCTTACAGCAACATTTGCGTCTAGCGCCTTTGTATTTAGGGCTAGCTGAAAACGGCTTTGGCGCTGAAGTGGTTTCTGAATGTGGAGTTGTTGGCATGTGAAACCCGGCTGTGGAGCCTTCGTTTGTGTGGGATGCTCACCAAACTGCATTTCAGAACAATGCACTCAAACGGCATTAAGCATACTTTGCGAAATCTGAGTTTGCTTGAGAGCTGCCTGTCAGCCTGATGGTGTGTGAAGTCAGTGAGCCAAATGGAGTTGTGCTGCCACAAGAACCACCCGGCTGATTCTTCTTCAATATGCAATTCAGCAACATACTGTGTTGCTTGATGGAATTAGCTCTTACAGCAACATTTGCGTCTAGCGCCTTTGTATTTAGGGCTAGCTGAAAACGGCTTTGGCGCTGAAGTGGTTTCTGAATGTGGAGTTGTTGGCATGTGAAACCCGCCTGTGGAGCCTTCGTTTGTGTGGGATGCTCACCAAGCTGCATTTGAGGACAATGCACTCAAGCGGCATTAAGCATAGTGTGTGAACTCGTAGTTTGCTTGAGAGCTGCCTGTCAGCCTGATGTTGTGTGAAGTCAGTCAGCCAAATGGAGTTGTGCTGCCACAAGAACCACTCGGCTGATTCTTCTTCAATATGCAATTCAGCAACATGCAGTGTTGCTTGACGGAATTAGCTCTTACAGCAACATTTGCGTCTAGCGCCTTTGTATTTAGGGCTAGCTGAAAACGGCTTTGGCGCTGAAGTGGTTTCTGAATGTGGAGTTGTTGGCATGTGAAACCCGGCTGTGGAGCCTTCGTTTGTGTGGGATGCTGACCAAGCTGCATTTCAGGACAATGCACTCAAACGGCATTAAGCATAGTGTGTGAACTCGTAGTTTGCTTGAGAGCTGCCTGTCAGCCTGATGGTGTGTGAAGTCAGTGAGCCAAATGGAGTTGTGCTGCCATGAGAACCAATCAGCTGATTCTTTTTCAATATGCAATTCAGCAACATTCAGTGTTGCTTGATGGAATTAGCTCTTACAGCAACATTTGCGTCTAGCGCCTTTGTGTTTAGGGCTAGCTGAAAACGTCTTTGGCGCTGAAGGGGTTTCTGAATGTGGAGTTGTTGGCATGTGAAACCCGGCTGTGGAGCCTTCGTTTGTGTGGGATGTTCCCCAAGCTGCATTTCAGGACAATGCACTCAAACGGCATTAAGCATAGTGTGTGAACTCGTAGTTTGCTTGAGAGCTGCCTGTCAGCCTGATGGTGTGTGAAGTCAGTGAGCCAAATGGGGTTGTGCTGCCACAAGAACCACTCGGCTGATTCTTCTTCAATATGCAATTCAGCAACATGCAGTGTTGCTTGATGGAATTAGCTCTTACAGGAACATTTGCGTCTAGCGCCTTTGTATTTAGGGCTAGCTGAAAACGTCTTTGGCGCTGAAGTGGTTTCTGAATGTGGAGTTGGTGGCATGTGAAACCCGGCTGTGGAGCCTTCGTTTGTGTGGGATGCTCACCAAGCTGCATTTCAGGACAATGCACTCAAACGGCATTAAGCATAGTGTGTGAACTCGTAGTTTGCTTGAGAGCTGCCTGTCAGCCTGATGGTGTGTGAAGTCAGTGAGCCAAATGGAGTTGTGCTGCCATGAGAACCAATCATCTGATTCTTTTTCAATATGCAATTCAGCAACATTCAGTGTTGCTTGATGGAATTAGCTCTTATAGCAACATTTGCGTCTAGCGCCTTTGTGTTTAGGGCTAGCTGAAAACGTCTTTGGCGCTGAAGGGGTTTCTGAATGTGGAGTTGTTGGCATGTGAAACCCGGCTGTGGAGCCTTCGTTTGTGTGGGATGTTCACCAAGCTGCATTTCAGGACAATGCACTCAAACGGCATTAAGCATAGTGTGTGAACTCGTAGTTTGCTTGAGAGCTGCCTGTCAGCCTGCTGGTGTGTGAAGTCAGTGAGCCAAATGGAGTTGTGCTGCCACAAGAACCACTCGGCTGATTCTTCTTCAATATGCAATTCAGCAACATGCAGTGTTGCTTGATGGAATTAGCTCTTACAGGAACATTTGCGTCTAGCGCCTTTGTATTTAGGGCTAGCTGAAAACGTCTTTGGCGCTGAAGTGGTTTCTGAATGTGGAGTTGTTGGCATGTGAAACCCGGCTGTGGAGCCTTCGTTTGTGTGGTATGCTCACCAAGA